>NW_027395394.1:0-81013 GCF_047511655.1 Castor canadensis
GGAGCGGGAGGGGGTGGAGTGGGTGGTAAGGGAGGGGGTGGGGGCAGGGGGGAGAAATAAACCAAGCCTTGTATGCACATATGAATAATAAAAGAAAAATGAAAAACAAAAAAAAAAGAAAGACTTTCTTTGGGAAGCATTCTTTCACGTACTAATTCAATTCACACAGGGAAACAATGTGCCAGAACCTCCTGCTGCAAACCTGGACATCTGCATTACAAGAGATACAATGTTTCTTCCATTCACTTGAATGGGGCTTTTTTGCCAAAGACTGTATTCCTCAAACTTTAAAAGCCTGAGAGATAGGCAGTATTCCTTTTAAATGCTTACTCAATTTAAAGTCCTAAACAAAGTGCTAGACCCTCTTTCTTGTAACGTTTGTGGTTCTCTACAGGACATAGAGTAATTCTTCCATTCATTGAAAGGGGCAATTTTGTGCGAAAATGATGTTCCCCACACTTCAGAAAACTGAGAGACAGGCGCTTCTCCTTTTAAAATTCGCTCAACTAACACTGCTCAACAAGGAGCTGGACCCTATTGCTTCTGTCATGAATGGTTCTATTACAAGACACACAGAGCTTTTTCCATTCACTTTAAGGGGTTATTTGGCACAAAGGTGATATTAGTCACCCAAGAGAACACTGAGTGGAAGTCAGTATTACTTTAAACAGGTACCTCAATTCTAAACGCATAACAAGGAGCATGACACTTATACTTCTTACATCCATCTTACTCCCACAAGACATGCAGGCATGAATCAATTCCCTTCAAAGAGGCAATTTTCCACACAGTTGATGTTCCTCACCATGAAAGCACTGACCAGTAGGCAGTATTCCTTTAAACAGCAAACTCAAATCAAACTGCAAAACAAGGTTCTAGGCCGTCTTACATCAAACATGAATGATTCTCTCACAGAAGCTACAATGCATCTTCCTTTCAGTTGTATGGGGCCATTTTCAACAAAGGTAAGGTTTCTCATTCTTCAAAACACTGAGAGGTAGGCAGTATTCCTTGAAACAGCAAACTCAATTCCAACTGCAAAACAAGGTGCTAGCCCCTCCTGCTTCAAACATTATTGATTCTCTCACACAAGCTACACTTCTTCTTCCATTCAATTGTATAGAGCCATTGTGAACAAAGGTAATGATTCTCATTCTTGAAATCACTGAGAGGTAGGCACTATTCCCTTATACAAGAAACTCAGTTCACAATGCTAAGCAAACTGCTAGACCCTCTTCCTTCTAACATGAAAGATTTTGTTCGAACTAGAGTGTTTCGCCACTCACTTGTAAGGGCCTATTTGGCTCAAAGTTGATGTTCCTCACCCAGGAAAAAGCTGAGATTTAGACAGTATTCCTTGAGACAGCAAACTCAATTCAAACTGCAAAGCAAGGTTCTAAGCCCTCTTACTTCAAACATGAACGATTCTCTCACAGAAGCCACACTGCATCTTCCTTTCAGTTGTATGGGGCCATTTTCAACAAAGGTAATGTTTCTCATTCTTCAAAACACTGAGAGGTAGGCACTATTGCCTTATACAGCAAACTCAGTTCACAATCCTAGTCAAACTGCTAGACCCTCTTCCGTCTAACATGAATTATTTTATTAGAGCTAGAGAGTCTCTCCATTCACTCGATAGGGCCTATTTGACGCAAAGTTGATGTTCCTCACCCAGGAAAAACCTGAGATTTAGGCAGTATTCCTTGAGACAACAAACTCAATTCAAACTGCAAAGCAAGGTTCTAAGCCCTCTTACTTCATACATGAATTATTCTCTCACTGAAGCTACACTGCATCTTCCTTTCAGTTGAATGGGGCCATTTTCAACAAAGGTAATGTTTGTCATTCTTGAAAACACTGAGAGGTAGGCAGTGTTCCTTCAAACAGCAAAATCAATTCCAACTGCAAAACAAGGTGCTAGCCCCTCTTGCTTCAAACATTATTGATTCTCTCACACAAGCTACACTGCTTCTTCCATTCAATTGTATAGAGCCATTGTGAACAAAGGTAATGATTCTCATTCTTGAAATCACTGAGAGGTAGGCACTATTCCCTTATACAGGAAACTCAGTTCACAATGCTAAGCAAACTGCTAGACCCTCTTCCTTCTAACATGGAAGGTTTTGTTCGAACTAGAGTGTTTCACCACTCACTTGTAAGGGCCTATTTGGCTCAAAGTTGATGTTCCTCACCCAGGAATAAGCTGAGATTTAGACAGTATTCCTTGAGACAGCAAACTCAATTCAAACTGCAAAACAAGGTTCTAGGCCGTCTTACATCAAACATGAATGATTCTCTCACAGAAGCTACAATGCATCTTCCTTTCAGTTGTATGGGGCCATTTTCAACAAAGGTAAGGTTTCTCATTCTTGAAAACACTGAGAGGTAGGCAGTATTCCTTGAAACAGCAAAGTCAATTCCAACTGCAAAGCAAGGTGCTAGCCCCTCTTGCTTCAAACATTATTGATTCTCTCCAACAAGCTACCCTGTTTCTTCCATTCAATTGTAAAGAGCCATTGTGAACAAAGGTGATGTTTCTCATTCTTGAAAATACTGACAGATATTCAGTATTCCCTTACACTTCAAACGCAGTTCACAATGCAAAGGAAGCTGCTAGACCCTCTTCCTTCTAACATGAAAGATTTTCTTAGAACCAGAACAAGGTTTCTCCACTCACATGAAAGGGGCTATTAGTCACAAAGTCGATATTTCTCACACATGAAAAAGCTGACAAGTAGTCAGTATTCCTTTAAACAGCAAGCTCAAATCAAGTGCAAAACAAGGTTCCAGACCCTCTTGCTTCAAACATGAATGATTCTCTCCCAGAAGCTACACTGCATCTTCCTTTCAGTTGTATGGGGCCATTTTCAACAAAGGTAATGTTTCTCATTCTTGAAAACACTGAGAGGTAGGCACTATTGCCTGATACAGCAAACTCAGTTCACAATCCTAAGCAAACTGCTAGACCCTCTTCCTTCTATCCGGAATTATTTTATTAGAACTAGAGTGTTTCTCCACAAACTTGAAAGGGCCTATTTGGCTCAACGTTGATGTTCCTCACCCAGGAAAAAGCTTAGAGTTAGGCAGTATTCCTTGAGACAGCAAACTCAATTCCAACTGCAAAAGAACGTGCTAGCCCCTCTTGCTTCAAACATTATTGATTCCCTCACCGAAGCTACACTGCAACTTCAATTCAGTTATAAGGGGCCATTGTGAACAAAGGTGATGTTTCTCACTCTTGAAAACACTGACAGGTAGGCATTATTCCCTTACACAGCAAACTCAGTTCACAATGCAAAGCAAAGTGCTAGACCCTCTATCGTCTAACATGAAAGATTTTATTCAAACTAGAGTGTTTCTCCACTCACTTGAAAGGGCCTAGTACGCTCAAAGTTGATGTTCCTCACTCAGGAAAAAGCTGAGAGTTAGGTAGTATTCCTTGAGACAAGAAACTCAATTCAAACTGCAAAACAAGTTTCTAGGCCCTCTTACTTCAAACATGAATGATTCTCTCACAGAATCTACACTGCATCTTCCTTTCAGTTGTATGGGAGCATTTTCAACAAAGGTAATGTTTCTCATTCTTGAAAACACTGAGAGGTAGGCAGTATTCCTTGAAACAGCAAACTCAATTCCAACTGCAAAACAAGGTTGTGGGCCCTCTTGCTTCAAACATGAACGATTCTCTCACAGAAGCTACACTGCATCTTCCTTTCAGTTGTATGGGGCCATTGTGAACAAAGGTGATGTTTCTCACTCTTGAAAACACTGACTGGTAGGTAGTATTCCCTTATACAGCAAACTCAGTTCACAATGTAAAGCAAGCTGCTAGACCCTCTTCCTTCTAACATGAAAGATTTTCTTAGAAGCACTACAATGTTTCTCCACTCACTTGAAAGGGGCTAATAGGCACAAAGTTCATGTTCCTTACCCATGAAAAAGCTGAGAGGTAGGCAGTATTCCTTGAAACAGCAAACACAATTCCAACTGCAAAACAAGGTGCTAGCCCTCTTGCTTCAAACATTATTGATTCCCTCACACAAGCTACACTGCATCTTCCATTCAGTTGTATGGGGCCATTGAGAACAAAGGTGATGTTTCTCAGTCTTGAAAACACTGAGAGGTAGGCAGTATTCCCTTATACAGCAAACTCAGTTCACAATGCAAAGCAAACTGCTAGACCCTCTTCCTTCTAACATAAAAGATTTTCTGAGTAGAGCTACAATGTTTCACCATTCACTTGAAAGGGGCTATTAGGCACAAAGTTGATGATCCTCACCCATGAAAAAGCTGAGACTTAGGCAATGTCCCTTTGAAAAGCCAACTCAATTCACAGTGCTAATCAAAGTGCTCGAGCCACTTTCTGCTAACATTCATATTTCTCTTATAAGAGCCTCAATGCTTCAGGCCTTCACAGGATATGGTGATTTTGAAAAAGGTGATGTTCTCCCCCATGAAAACAATGAGAGGTGGACTGTATTCCTCTCCACAATTAACTCAATACACAATGCTAAACAATGTGCTAGACCCTCTTCCTTCTAACATTAATGGTTTTATTAGAAGAGCTACAGTGTTTCTCCATTCATTTGAAAGGCGGTATTTGGCACAAAGTTTATGTTTTTCACTCAAAATAACACTGAGATGTAGGCCGTATTCTTATAACCAGCTAACTGAATTCACAATGCTATACAAGGTTCTTGGCCCTCTTGCTTGTAACATTCATGGTTCTCTTGGAAGAGAAACAGTGCTTCTTCCATTCACTTGCAAATGGCTGTTTAAAAAAGTAATGTTCTGCACAGTGTAAAGCCAGAGAGACAGGCAGTATTCCCTTGAAAAGTTCATTCACTTCTCACTGGTAAACAGCATGCTAGCCCCCCTTGCTTCTAACATTAATGCTGTTCTTAAAATAGAAACAGTGCTGCTTCCTTTCACTTGAATTTGGCACTTTTCCAAAAAAGTGATGTTCCACCCACCTGAAAACACTGTGTGCTAGGCAGTATATCCTTCAAGAAAGACTTTCTTTGGGAAGCATTCTTTCAAGTGCTAATTCAATTCGCACAGGGAAACAATGGGCCAGAACCTCCTGCTGCAAACCTGGACATCTGCATTACAAGAGATACAATGTTTCTTCCATTCACTTGAATGGGGCTTTTTTGCCAAAGACTGTATTCCTCAAACTTTAAAAGCCTGAGAGATAGGCAGTATTCTTTTTAAATGCTTACTCAATTTAATGTCCTAAACAAAGTGCTAGACCCTCTTTCTTGTAACGTTTGTGGTTCTCTACAGGACATAGAGTAATTCTTCCATTCATTGAAAGGGGCAATTTTGTGCGAAAATGATGTTCCCCACACTTCAGAAAACTGAGAGACAGGCACTTCTCCTTTTAAAATTCGCTCAACTAACACTGCTCAACAAGGAGCTGGACCCTATTGCTTCTGTCATGAATGGTTCTATTACAAGACACACAGAGCTTTTTCCATTCACTTTAAGGGGTTATTTGGCACAAAGGTGATATTAGTCACCCAAGAGAACACTGAGTGGAAGTCAGTATTACTTTAAACAGGTACCTCAATTCTAAACGCATAACAAGGAGCATGACACTTATACTTCTTACATCCATCTTACTCCCACAAGACATGCAGGCATGAATCAATTCCCTTCAAAGAGGCAATTTTCCACACAGTTGATGTTCCTCACCATGAAAGCACTGACCAGTAGGCAGTATTCCTTTAAACAGCAAACTCAAATCAAACTGCAAAACAAGGTTCTAGGCCGTCTTACATCAAACATGAACGATTCTGTCACAGAAGCTACACTGCTGCATCTTCCTTTCAGTTGTATGGGGTCATTGTGAACAAATGTGATGTTTGTCACTGTTGAAAACACTGACAGGTAGGTAGTACTCCCTTATACATCAAACTCAGTTCACAATGTAAAGCAAGCTGCTAGACCCTCTTCCTTCTAACATGAAAGATTTTCTTAGAAGCACTACAATGTTTCTCCACTCACTTGAAAGGGGCTAATAGACACAAAGTTCATGTTCCTCACCCATGAAAAAGCTGAGAGGTAGGCAGTATTCCTTTAAACAGCAAAGACAAATCAAACTGCAAAGCAAGGTTCTAAGCCCTCTTACTTCAAACATGAACGTTTCTCACACAGAAGCCACACTGCATCTTCCTTTCAGTTGTATGGGGCCATTTTCAACAAAGGTAATGTTTCTCATTCTTGAAAACACTGAGAGGTAGGCACTATTGCCTTATACAGCAAACTCAGTTCACAATCCTAAGCAAACTGCTAGACCCTCTTCCTTCTAACATGAATTATTTTATTAGAACTAGAGAGTCTCTCCATTCACTCGATAGGGCCTATTTGACGCAAAGTTGATGTTCCTCACCCAGGAAAATCCTGAGATTTAGGCAGTATTCCTTGAGAGAGCAAACTCAATTCAAACTGGAAAGCAAGGTTCTAGGCCCTCTTACTTCATATATGAATGATTCTCTCACAGAAGCTACACTGCATCTTCCTTTCAGTTGTATGGGGCCATTTTCAACAAAGGTAATGTTTCTCTTTCTTGAAATCCCTGAGAGGTAGGCACTATTCTCTTATACAGCCAACACAGTTCAAAAGGCTAAGCAAAGTGCTACACTCTCTTCCTTCTAAGTATGAAATATTTTATTCGAACTAGAGTGTTTCTCCACTCACTCAAAAGGGGCTATTTGGCTGAAAGATGATGTTCCTCCCCCATGAAAAAGCTGAGACTTAGGCAGTGTTCCTTTCGAGAGATAACGCAGTTCACAATGCTAAACAAGGTGGTAGACCTTATTGCTTCTAACTTTAATGTGTCTCTTTGAAGAGCTACAGTGCTCCTGCCATTCACTATAGAGGGGTCATTTTGCAAAAAGTTGATGATACAGAACTGTGATAACACTAAGGGATAGGCAAAAGCCTTTGAAAATATTAACTGAATTCACAATACTAAACAAGTTGCTAGACCTTCTTGCTTCTAAAATTAATGGTTCTCTAACAAGACCAACAGTGCTCCTTTCATTCACTTGTATTCTCATTCATGGATACAATTAGAGCAAGCTCCATTCACAATGCAAAGCATGCTGCTAGACCTTCTCCCTCCTAACATTAGTGGTTTTCTTCGAAGAGCTAGAGTGCTTCTATACTCACTTGAAATTGGCTATTTGGCACAAAGTTGATGTTCCTCACCCATGAAAACACTGAGAGTTAGGCAGTACTCCTTTACACAGCAAACTCAAATCAAACTGCAAAACAAGGCTCTAGGACCTCTTGCTTCAAACATGAATGATTCTCTCACAGAAGCTACACTGCATCTTCCTTTCAGTTGTATGGGGCCATTTTCAACAAAGGTAATGTTTCTCATTCTTGAAAACACTGAGAGGTAGGCACTATTGCCTGATACAGCAAACTCAGTTCACATCCTAAGCAAACTGCTAGACCCTCTTCCTTCTAACCTGAATTATTTTATTAGAACTACAGTGTTTCTCCACAAACTTGAAGGGGCCTATTTGGCTCAACGTTGATGTTCCTCACCAAGGAAAAAGCTTAGAGTTAGGCAGTATTCCTTGAGACAGCAAACTCAATTCCAACTGCAAAAGAACGTGCTAGCCCCTCTTGCTTCAAACATTATCGATTCCCTCACCCAAGCTACACTGCAACTTCAATTCAGTTATAAGGGGCCATTGTGAACAAAGGTGATGTTTCTCACTCTTGAAAACACTGACAGGTAGGCATTATTCCCTTACACAGCAAACTCAGTTCACAATGCAAAGCAAACTGCTAGACCCTCTATCGTCTAACATGAAAGATTTTATTCAAACTAGAGTGTTTCTCCACTCACTTGAAAGGGCCTACTAGGCTCAAAGTTGATGTTCCTCACTCAGGAAAAAGCTGTGAGTTAGGTAGTATTCCTTGAGACAGGAAACTCAATTCAAACTGCAAAACAAGTTTCTAGGCCCTCTTACTTCAAACATGAATGATTCTCTCACAGAATCTACACTGCATCTTCCATTCAGTTGTATGGGGCCAATTTCAACAAAGGTAATGTTTCTCATTCTTGAAAACACTGAGAGGTAGGCAGTATTCCTTGAAACAGCAAACTCAATTCCACCTGCAAAACAAGGTTCTGGGCCCTCTTGCTTCGAACATGAACGATTCTGTCACAGAAGCTACACTGCTGCATCTTCCTTTCAGTTGTATGGGGCCATTGTGAACAAAGGTGATGTTTCTCACTCTTGAAAACACTGACAGGTAGGTAGCATTGCCTTATACATCAAACTCAGTTCACAATGTAAAGCGAGCTGCTAGACCCTCTTCCTTCTAACAGGAAAGATTTTCTTAGAAGCACTACAATGTTTCTCCACTCACTTGAAAGGGGCTAATAGGCACAAAGTTCATGTTCCTCACCCATGAAAAAGCTGAGAGGTAGGCAGTATTCCTTTAAACAGCAAACTCAAATCAAACTGCAAAGCAAGGTTCTAAGCCCTCTTACTTCAAACATGAACGATTCTCTCACAGAAGCCACACTGCATCTTCCTTTCAGTTGTATGGGGCCATTTTCAGCAAAGGTAATGTTTCTCATTCTTGAAAACACTGAGAGGTAGGCACTATTGCATTATACAGCAAACTCAGTTCACAATCCTAAGCAAACTGCTAGACCTCTTCCTTCTAACATGAATTATTTTATTAGAACTAGAGAGTCTCTCCATTCACTCGATAGAGCCTATTTGACGCAAAGTTGATGTTCCTCACCCAGGAAAAACCTGAGATTTAGGCAGTATTCCTTGAGACAGCAAACTCAATTCAAACTGCAAAGCAAGGTTCTAGGCCCTCTTACTTCATACATGAATTATTCTCTCACTGAAGCTACACTGCATCTTCCTTTCAGTTGAATGGGGCCATTTTCAACAAAGGTAATGTTTCTCATTCTTGAAAACACTGAGAGGTAGGCAGTGTTCCTTCAAACAGCAAAGTGAATTCCAACTGCAAAACAAGGTGCTAGCCCCTCTTGCTTCAAACATTATTGATTCTCTCACACAAGCTACACTGCTTCTTCCATTCAATTGTATAGAGCCATTGTGAACAAAGGTAATGATTCTCATTCTTGAAATCACTGAGAGGTAGGCACTATTCCCTTATACAGGAAACTCAGTTCACAATGCTAAGCAAACTGCTAGACCCTCTTCCTTCTAACATGAAAGGTTTTGTTCGAACTATAGTGTTTCACCACTCACTTGTAAGGGCCTATTTGGCTCAAAGTTGATGTTCCTCACCCAGGAAAAAGCTGAGATTTAGACAGTATTCCTTGAGACAGCAAACTCAATTCAAACTGCAAAACAAGGTTCTAGGGCCTCTTACTTCAAACATGAATGATTCTCTCCCAGAAGGTACACTGCATCTTCCTTTCTGTTGTATGGGGCCATTTTCAAAAAGGTAATGTTTCTCATTCTTGAAATCCCTGAGAGGTAGGCACTATTCTCTTATACAGCCAACTCAGTTCACAAGGCTAAGCAAAATGCTAGACTCTCTTCCTTCTAGTATGAAAGATTTTATTCGAACTAGAGTGTTTCTCCACTCACACCAAAGGGGCTATTTGGCTGAAAGATGATGTTCCTCCCCCATGAAAATGCTGAGACTTAGGCAGTGTTCCTTTCGAGAGACAACTCAGTTCACAATGCTAAACAAGGTGGTAGACCTTATTGCTTCTAACTTTAATGTGTCTCTTTGAAGAGCTACAGTGCTCCTGCCATTCACTATAGAGGGATCATTTTGCAAAAAGTTGATGATACAGAACTGTGAAAACACTAAGGGATATGCAGAAGCCTTTGAAAATGTTAATGGAATTCACAATACTAAACAAGTCGCTAGACCCTCTTGCTTCTAAAATTAATGGTTCTCTAACAAGACCAACAGTGCTCCTTTCATTCACTTGTATTCTCATCCATGGATACACTTAGAGGTAGGCATTGTTCTTTTCAAGAGCAAGCTCCATTCACAATGCAAAGCATGCTGCTAGACCTTCTTCCTCCTAAGATTAGTGGTTTTCTTCGAAGAGCTACAGTGCTTCTATACTCACTTGAAATTGGCTATTTGGCACAAAGTTGATGTTCTTCACCTATGAAAATACTGAGAGTTAGGCAGTATTCATTTACACAGCAAACTCAAATGAAACCGCAAAACAAGGCTCTAGGACCTCTTGCTTCAAACATGAATGATTCTCTCACAGAAGCTACACTGCATCTTCCTTTCAGTTGTATGGGGCCATTTTCAACAAAGGTAAGGTTTCTCATTCTTGAAAACACTGAGAGGTAGGCACTATTGCCTGATACAGCAAACTCAGTTCACAATCCTAAGCAAACTGCTAGACCTTCTTCCTTCTAACCTGAATTATTTTATTAGAACTAGAGTGTTTCTCCACAAACTTGAAAGGGCCTATTTGGCTCAACGTTGATGTTCCTCACCCAGGAAAAAGCTTAGAGTTAGGCAGTATTCCTTGAGACAGCAAACTCAATTCCAACTGCAAAAGAACGTGCTAGCCCCTCTTGCTTCAAACATTATTGATTCCCTCACCGAAGCTACACTGCAACTTCAATTCAATTATAAGGGGCCATTGTGAACAAAGGTGATGTTTCTCACTCTTGAAAACACTGACAGGTAGGCATTATTCCCTTACACAGCAAACTCAGTTCACAATGCAAAGCAAACTGCTAGACCCTCTATCGTCTAACATGAAAGATTTTATTCAAACTAGAGTGTTTCACCACTCACTTGAAAGGGCCTACTAGGCTCAAAGTTGATGTTCCTCACTCAGGAAAAAGCTGAGAGTTAGGCAGTATTCCTTGAGACAGCAAACTCAATTCCAACTGCAAAACAAGGTGCTAGCCCTCTTGCTTCAAACATTATTGATTCCCTCACACAAGCTTCACTGCATCTTCCATTCAGTTGTATGGGGCCATTGAGAACAAAGGTGATGTTTCTCAGTCTTGAAAACACTGAGAGGTAGGCAGTATTCCCTTATACAGCAAACTCAGTTCACAATGCAAAGCAAACTGCTAGACCCTCTTCCTTCTAACATAAAAGATTTTCTGAGTAGAGCTACAATGTTTCACCATTCACTTGAAAGGGGCTATTAGGCACAAAGTTGATGATCCTCACCCATGAAAAAGCTGAGACTTAGGCAATGTCCCTTTGAAAAGCCAACTCAATTCACAGTGCTAATCAAAGTGCTCGAGCCACTTTCTGCTAACATTCATATTTCTCTTATAAGAGCCTCAATGCTTCAGGCCTTCACAGGATATGGTGATTTTGAAAAAGGTGATGTTCTCCCCCATGAAAACAATGAGAGGTAGACTGTATTCCTTTCCACAATTAACTCAATACACAATGCTAAACAATGTGCTAGACCCTCTTCCTTCTAACATTAATGGTTTTATTAGAAGAGCTACAGTGTTTCTCCATTCATTTGAAAGGCGGTATTTGGCACAAAGTTTATGTTTTTCACTCAAAATAACACTGAGATGTAGGCCGTATTCTTATAACCAGCTAACTGAATTCACAATGCTATACAAGGTTCTTGGCCCTCTTGCTTGTAACATTCATGGTTCTCTTGGAAGAGAAACAGTGCTTCTTCCATTCACTTGCAAATGGCTGTTTAAAAAAGTAATGTTCTGCACAGTGTAAAGCCAGAGAGACAGGCAGTATTCCCTTGAAAAGTTCATTCACTTCTCACTGGTAAACAGCATGCTAGCCCCCCTTGCTTCTAACATTAATGCTGTTCTTAAAATAGAAACAGTGCTGCTTCCTTTCACTTGAATTTGGCACTTTTCCAAAAAAGTGATGTTCCACCCACCTGAAAACACTGTGTGCTAGGCAGTATATCCTTCAGGAAAGACTTTCTTGAATAGGAAATACTCTGGAGTTAGTAGGTATAGGTAAGAACTTTCTCAATGAAACCCCAGCAGCACAGCAACTAAGAGATAGCATAGACAAATGGGACCTCATAAAACTAAAAAGCTTCTGTTCATCAAAAGAAATGGTCTCTAAACTGAAGAGAACACCCACCGAGTGGGAGAAAATATTTGCCAGCTACACATCAGACAAAGGACTGATAACTAGAATATACAGGGAACTTAAAAAACTAAATTCTCCCAAAACTAATGAACAAATAAAGAAATGGGCATGTGAACTAAACAGAACTTTCTCAAAAGAAGAAATTCAAATGGCCCGAAAACACATGAAAAAATGCTCACCATCTCTAGCAATAAAGGAAATGCAAATTAAAACCACACTAAGATTCCACCTCACCCCTGTTAGAATAGCCATCATTAGCAACACCACCAACAACAGGTGTTGGCGAGGATGCGGGGAAAAAGGAACCCTCTTACACTGTTGGTGGGAATGTAGACTAGTACAACCACTCTGGAAAAAAATTTGGAGGCTACCTAAAAAGCTGGACATCGATCTACCATTTGATCCAGCAATACCACTCTTGGGGATATACCCAAAAGACTGTTACTCCAGAGGCACCTGCACATCCATGTTTATTGCGGCACTATTCACAATAGCCAAGTTATGGAAACAGCCAAGATGCCCCAGCACTGACGAATGGATTAAGAAAATGTGGTATCTATACACAATGGAATTTTATGCAGCCATGAAGAAGAACGAAATGTTATCATTCGCTGGTAAATGGATGGAATTGGAGAACATCATTCTGAGTGAGGTTAGCCTGGCTCAAAAGACCAAAAATCGTATGTTCTCCCTCATATGTGGACATTAGATCAAGGGCAAACACAACAAGGGGATTGGACTATGAGCACATGATAAAAGCGAGAGCACACAAGGGAGGGGTGAGGATAGGTAAGACACCTAAAAAACTAGCTAGCATTTGTTGCCCTTAATGCAGAGAAACTAAAGCAGATACCTTAAAGCAACTGAGGCCAATAGGAAAAGGGGACCAGGAACTAGAGAAAAGGTTAGATTAAAAAGAATTAACCTAGAAGGTAACACCCACGCACAGGAAATCAATGTGAGTCAATGCCCTGTATAGGTATCCTCATCTCAACCAGCAAAACCCCTTGTTCCTTCCTATTATTGCTTATACTCTCTTTACAACAAAATTAGAGATAAGGGCAAAATAGTTTCTGCTGGGTATTGAGGGGGGGAGCGGGAGGGGGTGGAGTGGGTGGTAAGGGAGGGGGTGGGGGCAGGGGGGAGAAATAAACCAAGCCTTGTATGCACATATGAATAATAAAAGAAAAATGAAAAACAAAAAAAAAAGAAAGACTTTCTTTGGGAAGCATTCTTTCACGTACTAATTCAATTCACACAGGGAAACAATGTGCCAGAACCTCCTGCTGCAAACCTGGACATCTGCATTACAAGAGATACAATGTTTCTTCCATTCACTTGAATGGGGCTTTTTTGCCAAAGACTGTATTCCTCAAACTTTAAAAGCCTGAGAGATAGGCAGTATTCCTTTTAAATGCTTACTCAATTTAAAGTCCTAAACAAAGTGCTAGACCCTCTTTCTTGTAACGTTTGTGGTTCTCTACAGGACATAGAGTAATTCTTCCATTCATTGAAAGGGGCAATTTTGTGCGAAAATGATGTTCCCCACACTTCAGAAAACTGAGAGACAGGCGCTTCTCCTTTTAAAATTCGCTCAACTAACACTGCTCAACAAGGAGCTGGACCCTATTGCTTCTGTCATGAATGGTTCTATTACAAGACACACAGAGCTTTTTCCATTCACTTTAAGGGGTTATTTGGCACAAAGGTGATATTAGTCACCCAAGAGAACACTGAGTGGAAGTCAGTATTACTTTAAACAGGTACCTCAATTCTAAACGCATAACAAGGAGCATGACACTTATACTTCTTACATCCATCTTACTCCCACAAGACATGCAGGCATGAATCAATTCCCTTCAAAGAGGCAATTTTCCACACAGTTGATGTTCCTCACCATGAAAGCACTGACCAGTAGGCAGTATTCCTTTAAACAGCAAACTCAAATCAAACTGCAAAACAAGGTTCTAGGCCGTCTTACATCAAACATGAACGATTCTGTCACAGAAGCTACACTGCTGCATCTTCCTTTCAGTTGTATGGGGTCATTGTGAACAAATGTGATGTTTGTCACTGTTGAAAACACTGACAGGTAGGTAGTACTCCCTTATACATCAAACTCAGTTCACAATGTAAAGCAAGCTGCTAGACCCTCTTCCTTCTAACATGAAAGATTTTCTTAGAAGCACTACAATGTTTCTCCACTCACTTGAAAGGGGCTAATAGACACAAAGTTCATGTTCCTCACCCATGAAAAAGCTGAGAGGTAGGCAGTATTCCTTTAAACAGCAAACACAAATCAAACTGCAAAGCAAGGTTCTAAGCCCTCTTACTTCAAACATGAACGTTTCTCACACAGAAGCCACACTGCATCTTCCTTTCAGTTGTATGGGGCCATTTTCAACAAAGGTAATGTTTCTCATTCTTGAAAACACTGAGAGGTAGGCACTATTGCCTTATACAGCAAACTCAGTTCACAATCCTAAGCAAACTGCTAGACCCTCTTCCTTCTAACATGAATTATTTTATTAGAACTAGAGAGTCTCTCCATTCACTCGATAGGGCCTATTTGACGCAAAGTTGATGTTCCTCACCCAGGAAAATCCTGAGATTTAGGCAGTATTCCTTGAGAGAGCAAACTCAATTCAAACTGGAAAGCAAGGTTCTAGGCCCTCTTACTTCATATATGAATGATTCTCTCACAGAAGCTACACTGCATCTTCCTTTCAGTTGTATGGGGCCATTTTCAACAAAGGTAATGTTTCTCTTTCTTGAAATCCCTGAGAGGTAGGCACTATTCTCTTATACAGCCAACACAGTTCAAAAGGCTAAGCAAAGTGCTACACTCTCTTCCTTCTAAGTATGAAATATTTTATTCGAACTAGAGTGTTTCTCCACTCACTCAAAAGGGGCTATTTGGCTGAAAGATGATGTTCCTCCCCCATGAAAAAGCTGAGACTTAGGCAGTGTTCCTTTCGAGAGATAACGCAGTTCACAATGCTAAACAAGGTGGTAGACCTTATTGCTTCTAACTTTAATGTGTCTCTTTGAAGAGCTACAGTGCTCCTGCCATTCACTATAGAGGGGTCATTTTGCAAAAAGTTGATGATACAGAACTGTGATAACACTAAGGGATAGGCAAAAGCCTTTGAAAATATTAACTGAATTCACAATACTAAACAAGTTGCTAGACCTTCTTGCTTCTAAAATTAATGGTTCTCTAACAAGACCAACAGTGCTCCTTTCATTCACTTGTATTCTCATTCATGGATACAATTAGAGCAAGCTCCATTCACAATGCAAAGCATGCTGCTAGACCTTCTCCCTCCTAACATTAGTGGTTTTCTTCGAAGAGCTAGAGTGCTTCTATACTCACTTGAAATTGGCTATTTGGCACAAAGTTGATGTTCCTCACCCATGAAAACACTGAGAGTTAGGCAGTACTCCTTTACACAGCAAACTCAAATCAAACTGCAAAACAAGGCTCTAGGACCTCTTGCTTCAAACATGAATGATTCTCTCACAGAAGCTACACTGCATCTTCCTTTCAGTTGTATGGGGCCATTTTCAACAAAGGTAATGTTTCTCATTCTTGAAAACACTGAGAGGTAGGCACTATTGCCTGATACAGCAAACTCAGTTCACATCCTAAGCAAACTGCTAGACCCTCTTCCTTCTAACCTGAATTATTTTATTAGAACTACAGTGTTTCTCCACAAACTTGAAGGGGCCTATTTGGCTCAACGTTGATGTTCCTCACCAAGGAAAAAGCTTAGAGTTAGGCAGTATTCCTTGAGACAGCAAACTCAATTCCAACTGCAAAAGAACGTGCTAGCCCCTCTTGCTTCAAACATTATCGATTCCCTCACCCAAGCTACACTGCAACTTCAATTCAGTTATAAGGGGCCATTGTGAACAAAGGTGATGTTTCTCACTCTTGAAAACACTGACAGGTAGGCATTATTCCCTTACACAGCAAACTCAGTTCACAATGCAAAGCAAACTGCTAGACCCTCTATCGTCTAACATGAAAGATTTTATTCAAACTAGAGTGTTTCTCCACTCACTTGAAAGGGCCTACTAGGCTCAAAGTTGATGTTCCTCACTCAGGAAAAAGCTGTGAGTTAGGTAGTATTCCTTGAGACAGGAAACTCAATTCAAACTGCAAAACAAGTTTCTAGGCCCTCTTACTTCAAACATGAATGATTCTCTCACAGAATCTACACTGCATCTTCCATTCAGTTGTATGGGGCCAATTTCAACAAAGGTAATGTTTCTCATTCTTGAAAACACTGAGAGGTAGGCAGTATTCCTTGAAACAGCAAACTCAATTCCACCTGCAAAACAAGGTTCTGGGCCCTCTTGCTTCGAACATGAACGATTCTGTCACAGAAGCTACACTGCTGCATCTTCCTTTCAGTTGTATGGGGCCATTGTGAACAAAGGTGATGTTTCTCACTCTTGAAAACACTGACAGGTAGGTAGCATTGCCTTATACATCAAACTCAGTTCACAATGTAAAGCGAGCTGCTAGACCCTCTTCCTTCTAACAGGAAAGATTTTCTTAGAAGCACTACAATGTTTCTCCACTCACTTGAAAGGGGCTAATAGGCACAAAGTTCATGTTCCTCACCCATGAAAAAGCTGAGAGGTAGGCAGTATTCCTTTAAACAGCAAACTCAAATCAAACTGCAAAGCAAGGTTCTAAGCCCTCTTACTTCAAACATGAACGATTCTCTCACAGAAGCCACACTGCATCTTCCTTTCAGTTGTATGGGGCCATTTTCAGCAAAGGTAATGTTTCTCATTCTTGAAAACACTGAGAGGTAGGCACTATTGCATTATACAGCAAACTCAGTTCACAATCCTAAGCAAACTGCTAGACCTCTTCCTTCTAACATGAATTATTTTATTAGAACTAGAGAGTCTCTCCATTCACTCGATAGAGCCTATTTGACGCAAAGTTGATGTTCCTCACCCAGGAAAAACCTGAGATTTAGGCAGTATTCCTTGAGACAGCAAACTCAATTCAAACTGCAAAGCAAGGTTCTAGGCCCTCTTACTTCATACATGAATTATTCTCTCACTGAAGCTACACTGCATCTTCCTTTCAGTTGAATGGGGCCATTTTCAACAAAGGTAATGTTTCTCATTCTTGAAAACACTGAGAGGTAGGCAGTGTTCCTTCAAACAGCAAAGTGAATTCCAACTGCAAAACAAGGTGCTAGCCCCTCTTGCTTAAAACATTATTGATTCTCTCACACAAGCTACACTGCTTCTTCCATTCAATTGTATAGAGCCATTGTGAACAAAGGTAATGATTCTCATTCTTGAAATCACTGAGAGGTAGGCACTATTCCCTTATACAGGAAACTCAGTTCACAATGCTAAGCAAACTGCTAGACCCTCTTCCTTCTAACATGAAAGGTTTTGTTCGAACTATAGTGTTTCACCACTCACTTGTAAGGGCCTATTTGGCTCAAAGTTGATGTTCCTCACCCAGGAAAAAGCTGAGATTTAGACAGTATTCCTTGAGACAGCAAACTCAATTCAAACTGCAAAACAAGGTTCTAGGGCCTCTTACTTCAAACATGAATGATTCTCTCCCAGAAGGTACACTGCATCTTCCTTTCTGTTGTATGGGGCCATTTTCAAAAAGGTAATGTTTCTCATTCTTGAAATCCCTGAGAGGTAGGCACTATTCTCTTATACAGCCAACTCAGTTCACAAGGCTAAGCAAAATGCTAGACTCTCTTCCTTCTAGTATGAAAGATTTTATTCGAACTAGAGTGTTTCTCCACTCACACCAAAGGGGCTATTTGGCTGAAAGATGATGTTCCTCCCCCATGAAAATGCTGAGACTTAGGCAGTGTTCCTTTCGAGAGACAACTCAGTTCACAATGCTAAACAAGGTGGTAGACCTTATTGCTTCTAACTTTAATGTGTCTCTTTGAAGAGCTACAGTGCTCCTGCCATTCACTATAGAGGGATCATTTTGCAAAAAGTTGATGATACAGAACTGTGAAAACACTAAGGGATATGCAGAAGCCTTTGAAAATGTTAATGGAATTCACAATACTAAACAAGTCGCTAGACCCTCTTGCTTCTAAAATTAATGGTTCTCTAACAAGACCAACAGTGCTCCTTTCATTCACTTGTATTCTCATCCATGGATACACTTAGAGGTAGGCATTGTTCTTTTCAAGAGCAAGCTCCATTCACAATGCAAAGCATGCTGCTAGACCTTCTTCCTCCTAAGATTAGTGGTTTTCTTCGAAGAGCTACAGTGCTTCTATACTCACTTGAAATTGGCTATTTGGCACAAAGTTGATGTTCTTCACCTATGAAAATACTGAGAGTTAGGCAGTATTCATTTACACAGCAAACTCAAATGAAACCGCAAAACAAGGCTCTAGGACCTCTTGCTTCAAACATGAATGATTCTCTCACAGAAGCTACACTGCATCTTCCTTTCAGTTGTATGGGGCCATTTTCAACAAAGGTAAGGTTTCTCATTCTTGAAAACACTGAGAGGTAGGCACTATTGCCTGATACAGCAAACTCAGTTCACAATCCTAAGCAAACTGCTAGACCTTCTTCCTTCTAACCTGAATTATTTTATTAGAACTAGAGTGTTTCTCCACAAACTTGAAAGGGCCTATTTGGCTCAACGTTGATGTTCCTCACCCAGGAAAAAGCTTAGAGTTAGGCAGTATTCCTTGAGACAGCAAACTCAATTCCAACTGCAAAAGAACGTGCTAGCCCCTCTTGCTTCAAACATTATTGATTCCCTCACCGAAGCTACACTGCAACTTCAATTCAATTATAAGGGGCCATTGTGAACAAAGGTGATGTTTCTCACTCTTGAAAACACTGACAGGTAGGCATTATTCCCTTACACAGCAAACTCAGTTCACAATGCAAAGCAAACTGCTAGACCCTCTATCGTCTAACATGAAAGATTTTATTCAAACTAGAGTGTTTCACCACTCACTTGAAAGGGCCTACTAGGCTCAAAGTTGATGTTCCTCACTCAGGAAAAAGCTGAGAGTTAGGCAGTATTCCTTGAGACAGCAAACTCAATTCCAACTGCAAAACAAGGTGCTAGCCCTCTTGCTTCAAACATTATTGATTCCCTCACACAAGCTTCACTGCATCTTCCATTCAGTTGTATGGGGCCATTGAGAACAAAGGTGATGTTTCTCAGTCTTGAAAACACTGAGAGGTAGGCAGTATTCCCTTATACAGCAAACTCAGTTCACAATGCAAAGCAAACTGCTAGACCCTCTTCCTTCTAACATAAAAGATTTTCTGAGTAGAGCTACAATGTTTCACCATTCACTTGAAAGGGGCTATTAGGCACAAAGTTGATGATCCTCACCCATGAAAAAGCTGAGACTTAGGCAATGTCCCTTTGAAAAGCCAACTCAATTCACAGTGCTAATCAAAGTGCTCGAGCCACTTTCTGCTAACATTCATATTTCTCTTATAAGAGCCTCAATGCTTCAGGCCTTCACAGGATATGGTGATTTTGAAAAAGGTGATGTTCTCCCCCATGAAAACAATGAGAGGTAGACTGTATTCCTTTCCACAATTAACTCAATACACAATGCTAAACAATGTGCTAGACCCTCTTCCTTCTAACATTAATGGTTTTATTAGAAGAGCTACAGTGTTTCTCCATTCATTTGAAAGGCGGTATTTGGCACAAAGTTTATGTTTTTCACTCAAAATAACACTGAGATGTAGGCCGTATTCTTATAACCAGCTAACTGAATTCACAATGCTATACAAGGTTCTTGGCCCTCTTGCTTGTAACATTCATGGTTCTCTTGGAAGAGAAACAGTGCTTCTTCCATTCACTTGCAAATGGCTGTTTAAAAAAGTAATGTTCTGCACAGTGTAAAGCCAGAGAGACAGGCAGTATTCCCTTGAAAAGTTCATTCACTTCTCACTGGTAAACAGCATGCTAGCCCCCCTTGCTTCTAACATTAATGCTGTTCTTAAAATAGAAACAGTGCTGCTTCCTTTCACTTGAATTTGGCACTTTTCCAAAAAAGTGATGTTCCACCCACCTGAAAACACTGTGTGCTAGGCAGTATATCCTTCAGGAAAGACTTTCTTGAATAGGAAATACTCTGGAGTTAGTAGGTATAGGTAAGAACTTTCTCAATGAAACCCCAGCAGCACAGCAACTAAGAGATAGCATAGACAAATGGGACCTCATAAAACTAAAAAGCTTCTGTTCATCAAAAGAAATGGTCTCTAAACTGAAGAGAACACCCACCGAGTGGGAGAAAATATTTGCCAGCTACACATCAGACAAAGGACTGATAACTAGAATATACAGGGAACTTAAAAAACTAAATTCTCCCAAAACTAATGAACAAATAAAGAAATGGGCATGTGAACTAAACAGAACTTTCTCAAAAGAAGAAATTCAAATGGCCCGAAAACACATGAAAAAATGCTCACCATCTCTAGCAATAAAGGAAATGCAAATTAAAACCACACTAAGATTCCACCTCACCCCTGTTAGAATAGCCATCATTAGCAACACCACCAACAACAGGTGTTGGCGAGGATGCGGGGAAAAAGGAACCCTCTTACACTGTTGGTGGGAATGTAGACTAGTACAACCACTCTGGAAAAAAATTTGGAGGCTACCTAAAAAGCTGGACATCGATCTACCATTTGATCCAGCAATACCACTCTTGGGGATATACCCAAAAGACTGTTACTCCAGAGGCACCTGCACATCCATGTTTATTGCGGCACTATTCACAATAGCCAAGTTATGGAAACAGCCAAGATGCCCCAGCACTGACGAATGGATTAAGAAAATGTGGTATCTATACACAATGGAATTTTATGCAGCCATGAAGAAGAACGAAATGTTATCATTCGCTGGTAAATGGATGGAATTGGAGAACATCATTCTGAGTGAGGTTAGCCTGGCTCAAAAGACCAAAAATCGTATGTTCTCCCTCATATGTGGACATTAGATCAAGGGCAAACACAACAAGGGGATTGGACTATGAGCACATGATAAAAGCGAGAGCACACAAGGGAGGGGTGAGGATAGGTAAGACACCTAAAAAACTAGCTAGCATTTGTTGCCCTTAATGCAGAGAAACTAAAGCAGATACCTTAAAGCAACTGAGGCCAATAGGAAAAGGGGACCAGGAACTAGAGAAAAGGTTAGATTAAAAAGAATTAACCTAGAAGGTAACACCCACGCACAGGAAATCAATGTGAGTCAATGCCCTGTATAGGTATCCTCATCTCAACCAGCAAAACCCCTTGTTCCTTCCTATTATTGCTTATACTCTCTTTACAACAAAATTAGAGATAAGGGCAAAATAGTTTCTGCTGGGTATTGAGGGGGGGAGCGGGAGGGGGTGGAGTGGGTGGTAAGGGAGGGGGTGGGGGCAGGGGGGAGAAATAAACCAAGCCTTGTATGCACATATGAATAATAAAAGAAAAATGAAAAACAAAAAAAAAAGAAAGACTTTCTTTGGGAAGCATTCTTTCACGTACTAATTCAATTCACACAGGGAAACAATGTGCCAGAACCTCCTGCTGCAAACCTGGACATCTGCATTACAAGAGATACAATGTTTCTTCCATTCACTTGAATGGGGCTTTTTTGCCAAAGACTGTATTCCTCAAACTTTAAAAGCCTGAGAGATAGGCAGTATTCCTTTTAAATGCTTACTCAATTTAAAGTCCTAAACAAAGTGCTAGACCCTCTTTCTTGTAACGTTTGTGGTTCTCTACAGGACATAGAGTAATTCTTCCATTCATTGAAAGGGGCAATTTTGTGCGAAAATGATGTTCCCCACACTTCAGAAAACTGAGAGACAGGCGCTTCTCCTTTTAAAATTCGCTCAACTAACACTGCTCAACAAGGAGCTGGACCCTATTGCTTCTGTCATGAATGGTTCTATTACAAGACACACAGAGCTTTTTCCATTCACTTTAAGGGGTTATTTGGCACAAAGGTGATATTAGTCACCCAAGAGAACACTGAGTGGAAGTCAGTATTACTTTAAACAGGTACCTCAATTCTAAACGCATAACAAGGAGCATGACACTTATACTTCTTACATCCATCTTACTCCCACAAGACATGCAGGCATGAATCAATTCCCTTCAAAGAGGCAATTTTCCACACAGTTGATGTTCCTCACCATGAAAGCACTGACCAGTAGGCCGTATTCCTTTAAACAGCAAACTCAAATCAAACTGCAAAACAAGGTTCTAGGCCGTCTTACATCAAACATGAACGATTCTGTCACAGAAGCTACACTGCTGCATCTTCCTTTCAGTTGTATGGGGTCATTGTGAACAAATGTGATGTTTGTCACTGTTGAAAACACTGACAGGTAGGTAGTACTCCCTTATACATCAAACTCAGTTCACAATGTAAAGCAAGCTGCTAGACCCTCTTCCTTCTAACATGAAAGATTTTCTTAGAAGCACTACAATGTTTCTCCACTCACTTGAAAGGGGCTAATAGACACAAAGTTCATGTTCCTCACCCATGAAAAAGCTGAGAGGTAGGCAGTATTCCTTTAAACAGCAAACACAAATCAAACTGCAAAGCAAGGTTCTAAGCCCTCTTACTTCAAACATGAACGTTTCTCACACAGAAGCCACACTGCATCTTCCTTTCAGTTGTATGGGGCCATTTTCAACAAAGGTAATGTTTCTCATTCTTGAAAACACTGAGAGGTAGGCACTATTGCCTTATACAGCAAACTCAGTTCACAATCCTAAGCAAACTGCTAGACCCTCTTCCTTCTAACATGAATTATTTTATTAGAACTAGAGAGTCTCTCCATTCACTCGATAGGGCCTATTTGACGCAAAGTTGATGTTCCTCACCCAGGAAAATCCTGAGATTTAGGCAGTATTCCTTGAGAGAGCAAACTCAATTCAAACTGGAAAGCAAGGTTCTAGGCCCTCTTACTTCATATATGAATGATTCTCTCACAGAAGCTACACTGCATCTTCCTTTCAGTTGTATGGGGCCATTTTCAACAAAGGTAATGTTTCTCTTTCTTGAAATCCCTGAGAGGTAGGCACTATTCTCTTATACAGCCAACACAGTTCAAAAGGCTAAGCAAAGTGCTACACTCTCTTCCTTCTAAGTATGAAATATTTTATTCGAACTAGAGTGTTTCTCCACTCACTCAAAAGGGGCTATTTGGCTGAAAGATGATGTTCCTCCCCCATGAAAAAGCTGAGACTTAGGCAGTGTTCCTTTCGAGAGATAACGCAGTTCACAATGCTAAACAAGGTGGTAGACCTTATTGCTTCTAACTTTAATGTGTCTCTTTGAAGAGCTACAGTGCTCCTGCCATTCACTATAGAGGGGTCATTTTGCAAAAAGTTGATGATACAGAACTGTGATAACACTAAGGGATAGGCAAAAGCCTTTGAAAATATTAACTGAATTCACAATACTAAACAAGTCGCTAGACCTTCTTGCTTCTAAAATTAATGGTTC
The DNA here is from genome assembly GCF_047511655.1 of Castor canadensis. Lineage (NCBI taxonomy): Eukaryota > Metazoa > Chordata > Mammalia > Rodentia > Castoridae > Castor > Castor canadensis. Next base: position 23,612 of record NW_027395394.1, read on the forward strand.
TCTAACAAGACCAACAGTGCTCCTTTCATTCACTTGTATTCTCATTCATGGATACAATTAGAGGTAGGCATTGTTTTTTTCAAGAGCAAGCTCCATTCACAATGCAAAGCATGCTGCTAGACCTTCTCCCTCCTAACATTAGTGGTTTTCTTCGAAGAGCTAGAGTGCTTCTATACTCACTTGAAATTAGCTATTTGGCACAAAGTTGATGTTCCTCACCCATGAAAACACTGAGAGTTAGGCAGTACTCCTTTACACAGCAAACTCAAATCAAACTGCAAAACAAGGCTCTAGGACCTCTTGCTTCAAACATGAATGATTCTCTCACAGAAGCTACACTGCATCTTCCTTTCAGTTGTATGGGGCCATTTTCAACAAAGGTAATGTTTCTCATTCTTGAAAACACTGAGAGGTAGGCACTATTGCCTGATACAGCAAACTCAGTTCACATCCTAAGCAAACTGCTAGACCCTCTTCCTTCTAACCTGAATTATTTTATTAGAACTACAGTGTTTCTCCACAAACTTGAAGGGGCCTATTTGGCTCAACGTTGATGTTCCTCACCAAGGAAAAAGCTTAGAGTTAGGCAGTATTCCTTGAGACAGCAAACTCAATTCCAACTGCAAAAGAACGTGCTAGCCCCTCTTGCTTCAAACATTATCGATTCCCTCACCCAAGCTACACTGCAACTTCAATTCAGTTATAAGGGGCCATTGTGAACAAAGGTGATGTTTCTCACTCTTGAAAACACTGACAGGTAGGCATTATTCCCTTACACAGCAAACTCAGTTCACAATGCAAAGCAAACTGCTAGACCCTCTATCGTCTAACATGAAAGATTTTATTCAAACTAGAGTGTTTCTCCACTCACTTGAAAGGGCCTACTAGGCTCAAAGTTGATGTTCCTCACTCAGGAAAAAGCTGTGAGTTAGGTAGTATTCCTTGAGACAGGAAACTCAATTCAAACTGCAAAACAAGTTTCTAGGCCCTCTTACTTCAAACATGAATGATTCTCTCACAGAATCTACACTGCATCTTCCTTTCAGTTGAATGGGGCCATTTTCAACAAAGGTAATGTTTGTCATTCTTGAAAACACTGAGAGGTAGGCAGTGTTCCTTCAAACAGCAAAGTCAATTCCAACTGCAAAACAAGGTGCTAGCCCCTCTTGCTTCAAACATTATTGATTCTCTCACACAAGCTACACTGCTTCTTCCATTCAATTGTATAGAGCCATTGTGAACAAAGGTAATGATTCTCATTCTTGAAATCACTGAGAGGTAGGCACTATTCCCTTATACAGGAAACTCAGTTCACAATGCTAAGCAAACTGCTAGACCCTCTTCCTTCTAACATGAAAGGTTTTGTTCGAACTATAGTGTTTCACCACTCACTTGTAAGGGCCTATTTGGCTCAAAGTTGATGTTCCTCACCCAGGAAAAAGCTGAGATTTAGACAGTATTCCTTGAGACAGCAAACTCAATTCAAACTGCAAAACAAGGTTCTAGGGCCTCTTACTTCAAACATGAATGATTCTCTCCCAGAAGGTACACTGCATCTTCCTTTCTGTTGTATGGGGCCATTTTCAAAAAGGTAATGTTTCTCATTCTTGAAATCCCTGAGAGGTAGGCACTATTCTCTTATACAGCCAACTCAGTTCACAAGGCTAAGCAAAATGCTAGACCCTCTTCCGTCTAACATGAATTATTTTATTAGAACTAGAGAGTCTCTCCATTCACTCGATAGGGCCTATTTGACGCAAAGTTGATGTTCCTCACCCAGGAAAAACCTGAGATTTAGGCAGTATTCCTTGAGACAACAAACTCAATTCAAACTGCAAAGCAAGGTTCTAAGCCCTCTTACTTCATACATGAATTATTCTCTCACTGAAGCTACACTGCATCTTCCTTTCAGTTGAATGGGGCCATTTTCAACAAAGGTAATGTTTGTCATTCTTGAAAACACTGAGAGGTAGGCAGTGTTCCTTCAAACAGCAAAGTCAATTCCAACTGCAAAACAAGGTGCTAGCCCCTCTTGCTTCAAACATTATGGATTCTCTCACACAAGCTACACTGCTTCTTCCATTCAATTGTATAGAGCCATTGTGAACAAAGGTAATGATTCTCATTCTTGAAATCACTGAGAGGTAGGCACTATTCCCTTATACAGGAAACTCAGTTCACAATGCTAAGCAAACTGCTAGACCCTCTTCCTTCTAACATGGAAGGTTTTGTTCGAACTAGAGTGTTTCACCACTCACTTGTAAGGGCCTATTTGGCTCAAAGTTGATGTTCCTCACCCAGGAAAAAGCTGAGATTTAGACAGTATTCCTTGAGACAGCAAACTCAATTCAAACTGCAAAACAAGGTTCTAGGCCGTCTTACATCAAACATGAATGATTCTCTCACAGAAGCTACAATGCATCTTCCTTTCAGTTGTATGGGGCCATTTTCAACAAAGGTAAGGTTTCTCATTCTTGAAAACACTGAGAGGTAGGCAGTATTCCTTGAAACAGCAAAGTCAATTCCAACTGCAAAGCAAGGTGCTAGCCCCTCTTGCTTCAAACATTATTGATTCTCTCCAACAAGCTACCCTGTTTCTTCCATTCAATTGTAAAGAGCCATTGTGAACAAAGGTGATGTTTCTCATTCTTGAAAATACTGACAGATATTCAGTATTCCCTTACACTTCAAACGCAGTTCACAATGCAAAGGAAGCTGCTAGACCCTCTTCCTTCTAACATGAAAGATTTTCTTAGAACCAGAACAAGGTTTCTCCACTCACATGAAAGGGGCTATTAGTCACAAAGTCGATATTTCTCACACATGAAAAAGCTGACAAGTAGTCAGTATTCCTTTAAACAGCAAGCTCAAATCAAGTGCAAAACAAGGTTCCAGGCCCTCTTGCTTCAAACATGAATGATTCTCTCCCAGAAGCTACACTGCATCTTCCTTTCAGTTGTATGGGGCCATTTTCAACAAAGGTAATGTTTCTCATTCTTGAAAACACTGAGAGGTAGGCACTATTGCCTGATACAGCAAACTCAGTTCACAATCCTAAGCAAACTGCTAGACCCTCTTCCTTCTAACCGGAATTATTTTATTAGAACTAGAGTGTTTCTCCACAAACTTGAAAGGGCCTATTTGGCTCAACGTTGATGTTCCTCACCCAGGAAAAAGCTTAGAGTTAGGCAGTATTCCTTGAGACAGCAAACTCAATTCCAACTGCAAAAGAACGTGCTAGCCCCTCTTGCTTCAAACATTATTGATTCCCTCACCGAAGCTACACTGCAACTTCAATTCTGTTATAAGGGGCCATTGTGAACAAAGGTGATGTTTCTCACTCTTGAAAACACTGACAGGTAGGCATTATTCCCTTACACAGCAAACTCAGTTCACAATGCAAAGCAAACTGCTAGACCCTCTATCGTCTAACATGAAAGATTTTATTCAAACTAGAGTGTTTCTCCACTCACTTGAAAGGGCCTACTAGGCTCAAAGTTGATGTTCCTAACTCAGGAAAAAGCTGAGAGTTAGGTAGTATTCCTTGAGACAGGAAACTCAATTCAAACTGCAAAACAAGTTTCTAGGCCCTCTTACTTCAAACATGAATGATTCTCTCACAGAATCTACACTGCATCTTCCATTCAGTTGTATGGGGCCAATTTCAACAAAGGTAATGTTTCTCATTCTTGAAAACACTGAGAGGTAGGCAGTATTCCTTGAAACAGCAAACTCAATTCCACCTGCAAAACAAGGTTGTGGGCCCTCTTGCTTGAAACATGAACGATTCTCTCACAGAAGCTACACTGCATCTTCCTTTCAGTTGTATGGGGCCATTGTGAACAAAGGTGATGTTTCTCACTCTTGAAAACACTGACTGGTAGGTAGTATTCCCTTATACAGCAAACTCAGTTCACAATGTAAAGCAAGCTGCTAGACCCTCTTCCTTCTAACATGAAAGATTTTCTTAGAAGCACTACAATGTTTCTCCACTCACTTGAAAGGGGCTAATAGGCACAAAGTTCATGTTCCTTACCCATGAAAAAGCTGAGAGGTAGGCAGTATTCCTTGAAACAGCAAACACAATTCCAACTGCAAAACAAGGTGCTAGCCCTCTTGCTTCAAACATTATTGATTCCCTCACACAAGCTACACTGCATCTTCCATTCAGTTGTATGGGGCCATTGAGAACAAAGGTGATGTTTCTCAGTCTTGAAAACACTGAGAGGTAGGCAGTATTCCCTTATACAGCAAACTCAGTTCACAATGCAAAGCAAACTGCTAGACCCTCTTCCTTCTAACATAAAAGATTTTCTGAGTAGAGCTACAATGTTTCACCATTCACTTGAAAGGGGCTATTAGGCACAAAGTTGATGATCCTCACCCATGAAAAAGCTGAGACTTAGGCAATGTCCCTTTGAAAAGCCAACTCAATTCACAGTGCTAATCAAAGTGCTCGAGCCACTTTCTGCTAACATTCATATTTCTCTTATAAGAGCCTCAATGCTTCAGGCCTTCACAGGATATGGTGATTTTGAAAAAGGTGATGTTCTCCCCCATGAAAACAATGAGAGGTAGACTGTATTCCTCTCCACAATTAACTCAATACACAATGCTAAACAATGTGCTAGACCCTCTTCCTTCTAACATTAATGGTTTTATTAGAAGAGCTACAGTGTTTCTCCATTCATTTGAAAGGCGGTATTTGGCACAAAGTTTATGTTTTTCACTCAAAATAACACTGAGATGTAGGCCGTATTCTTATAACCAGCTAACTGAATTCACAATGCTATACAAGGTTCTTGGCCCTCTTGCTTGTAACATTCATGGTTCTCTTGGAAGAGAAACAGTGCTTCTTCCATTCACTTGCAAATGGCTGTTTAAAAAAGTAATGTTCTGCACAGTGTAAAGCCAGAGAGACAGGCAGTATTCCCTTGAAAAGTTCATTCACTTCTCACTGGTAAACAGCATGCTAGCCCCCCTTGCTTCTAACATTAATGCTGTTCTTAAAATAGAAACAGTGCTGCTTCCTTTCACTTGAATTTGGCACTTTTCCAAAAAAGTGATGTTCCACCCACCTGAAAACACTGTGTGCTAGGCAGTATATCCTTCAAGAAAGACTTTCTTTGGGAAGCATTCTTTCAAGTGCTAATTCAATTCTCACAGGGAAACAATGGGCCAGAACCCCCTGCTGCAAACCTGGACATCTGCATTACAAGAGATACAATGTTTCTTCCATTCACTTGAATGGGGCTTTTTTGCCAAAGACTGTATTCCTCAAACTTTAAAAGCCTGAGAGATAGGCAGTATTCTTTTTAAATGCTTACTCAATTTAATGTCCTAAACAAAGTGCTAGACCCTCTTTCTTGTAACGTTTGTGGTTCTCTACAGGACATAGAGTAATTCTTCCATTCATTGAAAGGGGCAATTTTGTGCGAAAATGATGTTCCCCACACTTCAGAAAACTGAGAGACAGGCACTTCTACTTTTAAAATTCGCTCAACTAACACTGCTCAACAAGGAGCTGGACCCTATTGCTTCTGTCATGAATGGTTCTATTACAAGACACACAGAGCTTTTTCCATTCACTTTAAGGGGTTATTTGGCACAAAGGTGATATTAGTCACCCAAGAGAACACTGAGTGGAAGTCAGTATTACTTTAAACAGGTACCTCAATTCTAAACGCATAACAAGGAGCATGACACTTATACTTCTTACATCCATCTTTCTCCCACAAGAGATGCAGGCATGAATCAATTCCCTTCAAAGAGGCAATTTTCCACACAGTTGATGTTCCTCACCATGAAAGCACTGACCAGTAGGCAGTATTCCTTTAAACAGCAAACTCAAATCAAACTGCAAAACAAGGTTCTAGGCCGTCTTACATCAAACATGAACGATTCTGTCACAGAAGCTACACTGCTGCATCTTCCTTTCAGTTGTATGGGGTCATTGTGAACAAATGTGATGTTTGTCACTGTTGAAAACACTGACAGGTAGGTAGTACTCCCTTATACATCAAACTCAGTTCACAATGTAAAGCAAGCTGCTAGACCCTCTTCCTTCTAACATGAAAGATTTTCTTAGAAGCACTACAATGTTTCTCCACTCACTTGAAAGGGGCTAATAGACACAAAGTTCATGTTCCTCACCCATGAAAAAGCTGAGAGGTAGGCAGTATTCCTTTAAACAGCAAACACAAATCAAACTGCAAAGCAAGGTTCTAAGCCCTCTTACTTCAAACATGAACGTTTCTCACACAGAAGCCACACTGCATCTTTCTTTCAGTAGTATGGGGCCATTTTCAACAAAGGTAATGTTTCTCATTCTTGAAAACACTGAGAGGTAGGCACTATTGCCTTATACAGCAAACTCAGTTCACAATCCTAAGCAAACTGCTAGACCCTCTTCCTTCTAACATGAATTATTTTATTAGAACTAGAGAGTCTCTCCATTCACTCGATAGGGCCTATTTGACGGAAAGTTGATGTTCCTCACCCAGGAAAATCCTGAGATTTAGGCAGTATTCCTTGAGAGAGCAAACTCAATTCAAACTGGAAAGCAAGGTTCTAGGCCCTCTTACTTCATATATGAATGATTCTCTCACAGAAGCTACACTGCATCTTCCTTTCAGTTGTATGGGGCCATTTTCAACAAAGGTAATGTTTCTCTTTCTTGAAATCCCTGAGAGGTAGGCACTATTCTCTTATACAGCCAACACAGTTCAAAAGGCTAAGCAAAGTGCTACACTCTCTTCCTTCTAAGTATGAAATATTTTATTCGAACTAGAGTGTTTCTCCACTCACTCAAAAGGGGCTATTTGGCTGAAAGATGATGTTCCTCCCCCATGAAAAAGCTGAGACTTAGGCAGTGTTCCTTTCGAGAGATAACGCAGTTCACAATGCTAAACAAGGTGGTAGACCTTATTGCTTCTAACTTTAATGTGTCTCTTTGAAGAGCTACAGTGCTCCTGCCATTCACTATAGAGGGGTCATTTGGCAAAAAGTTGATGATACAGAACTGTGATAACACTAAGGGATAGGCAAAAGCCTTTGAAAATATTAACTGAATTCACAATACTAAACAAGTCGCTAGACCTTCTTGCTTCTAAAATTAATGGTTCTCTAACAAGACCAACAGTGCTCCTTTCATTCACTTGTATTCTCATTCATGGATACAATTAGAGGTAGGCATTGTTCTTTTCAAGAGCAAGCTCCATTCACAATGCAAAGCATGCTGCTAGACCTTCTCCCTCCTAACATTAGTGGTTTTCTTCGAAGAGCTAGAGTGCTTCTATACTCACTTGAAATTGGCTATTTGGCACAAAGTTGATGTTCCTCACCCATGAAAACACTGAGAGTTAGGCAGTACTCCTTTACACAGCAAACTCAAATCAAACTGCAAAACAAGGCTCTAGGACCTCTTGCTTCAAACATGAATGATTCTCTCACAGAAGATACACTGCATCTTCCTTTCAGTTGTATGGGGCCATTTTCAACAAAGGTAATGTTTCTCATTCTTGAAAACACTGAGAGGTAGGCACTATTGCCTGATACAGCAAACTCAGTTCACATCCTAAGCAAACTGCTAGACCCTCTTCCTTCTAACCTGAATTATTTTATTAGAACTACAGTGTTTCTCCACAAACTTGAAGGGGCCTATTTGGCTCAACGTTGATGTTCCTCACCAAGGAAAAAGCTTAGAGTTAGGCAGTATTCCTTGAGACAGCAAACTCAATTCCAACTGCAAAAGAACGTGCTAGCCCCTTTTGCTTCAAACATTATCGATTCCTTCACCCAAGCTACACTGCAACTTCAATTCAGTTATAAGGGGCCATTGTGAACAAAGGTGATGTTTCTCACTCTTGAAAACACTGACAGGTAGGCATTATTCCCTTACACAGCAAACTCAGTTCACAATGCAAAGCAAACTGCTAGACCCTCTATCGTCTAACATGAAAGATTTTATTCAAACTAGAGTGTTTCTCCACTCACTTGAAAGGGCCTACTAGGCTCAAAGTTGATGTTCCTCACCCAGGAAAAACCTGAGATTTAGGCAGTATTCCTTGAGACAGCAAACTCAATTCAAACTGCAAAGCAAGGTTCTAGGCCCTCTTACTTCATACATGAATTATTCTCTCACTGAAGCTACACTGCATCTTCCTTTCAGTTGAAAGTGGCCATTTTCAACAAAGGTAATGTTTGTCATTCTTGAAAACACTGAGAGGTAGGCAGTGTTCCTTCAAACAGCAAAGTCAATTCCAACTGCAAAACCAGGTGCTAGTCCCTCTTGCTTCAAACATTATTGATTCCCTCACCCAAGCTACACTGCAACTTCAATGCAGTTATAAGGCGCCATTGTGAACAAAGGTGATGTTTCTCACTCTTGAAAACACTGACAGGTAGGCATTATTCCCTTACACAGCAAACTCAGTTCACAATGCAAAGCAAACTGCTAGACCCTCTATCGTCTAACATGAAAGATTTTATTCAAACTAGAGTGTTTCTCCACTCACTTGAAAGGGCCTACTAGGCTCAAAGTTTATGTTCCTCACTCAGGAAAAAGCTGAGAGTTAGGTAGTATTCCTTGAGACAGGAAACTCAATTCAAACTGCAAAACAAGTTTCTAGGCCCTCTTACTTCAAACATGAATGATTCTCTCACAGAATCTACACTGCATCTTCCATTCAGTTGTACGGGGCCATTTTCAACAAAGGTAATGTTTCTCATTCTTGAAAACACTGAGAGGTAGGCAGTATTCCTTGAAACAGCAAACTCAATTCCAACTGCAAAACAAGGTTCTGGGCCCTCTTGCTTCTAACATGAAGGATTCTGTCACAGAAGCTACACTGCTGCATCTTCCTTTCAGTTGTATGGGGTCATTGTGAACAAATGTGATGTTTGTCACTGTTGAAAACACTGACAGGTAGGTAGTACTCCCTTAGACATCAAACTCAGTTCACAATGTAAAGCAAGCTGCTAGACCCTCTTCCTTCTAACAGGAAAGATTTTCTTAGAAGCACTACAATGTTTCTCCCCTCACTTGAAAGGGGCTAATAGGCCCAAAGTTCATGTTCTTCACCCATGAAAAAGCTGAGAGGTAGGCAGTATTCCTTTAAACAGCAAACTCAAATCAAACTGCAAAGCAAGGTTCTAAGCCCTCTTACTTCAAACATGAACGATTCTCTCACAGAAGCCACACTGCATCTTCCTTTCAGTTGTATGGGGCCATTTTCAACAAAGGTAATGTTTCTCATTCTTGAAAACACTGAGAGGTAGGCACTATTGCCTTATACAGCAAACTCAGTTCACAATCCTAAGCACACCGCTAGACCCTCTTCCTTCTAACATGAATTATTTTACTAGAACTAGAGAGTCTCTCCATTCACTCGATAGGGCCTATTTGACGCAAAGTTGATGTTCCTCACCCAGGAAAAACCTGAGATTTAGGCAGTATTCATTGAGACAGCAAACTCAATTCAAACCGCAAAGCAAGGTTCTAGGCCCTCTTACTTCATACATGAATTATTCTCTCACTGAAGCTACACTGCATCTTCCTTTCAGTTGAATGTGGCCATTTTCAACAAAGGTAATGTTTGTCATTCTTGAAAACACTGAGAGGTAGGCAGTGTTCTTTCAAACAGCAAAGTCAATTCCAACTGCAAAACAAGGTGCTAGCCCCTCTTGCTTCAAACATTATTGATTCTCTCACACAAGCTACACTGCTTCTTCCATTCAATTGTATAGAGCCATTGTGAACAAAGGTAATGATTCTCATTCTTGAAATCACTGAGACCTAGGCACTATTCCCTTATACAGGAAACTCAGTTCACAATGCTAAGCAAACTGCTAGACCCTCTTCCTTCTAACATGAAAGATTTTGTTCGAACTAGAGTGTTTCGCCACTCACTTGTAAGGGCCTATTTGGCTCAAAGTTGATGTTCCTCACCCAGGAAAAAGCTGAGATTTACACAGTATTCCTTGAGACAGCAAACTCAATTCAAACTGCAAAATAAGGTTCTAGGCCCTCTTACTTCAAACATGAATGATTCTCTCCCAGAAGCCACACTGAATCTTCCTTTCAGTTGTATGGGGCCATTTTTAACAAAGGTAATGTTTCTCATTCTTGAAAACACTGAGAGGTAGGCACTATTGCCTCATACAGCAAACTCAGTTCACAATCCTTAGCAAACTGCTAGACCCTCTTCCTTCTAACATGAATTATTTTATTAGAACTAGAGAGTCTCTCCATTCACTCGATAGGGCCTATTTGACGCAAAGTTGATGTTCCTCACCCACGAAAAACTTGAGATTTAGGCAGTATTCCTTGAGACAGCAAACTCAATTCAAACTGGAAAGGAAGGTTCTAGGCCCTCTTACTTCATACATGAATTATTCTGTCACAGAAGCTACACTGCTGCATCTTCCTTTCAGTTGTATGGGGTCATTGTGAACAAATGTGATGTTTGTCACTGTTGAAAACACTGACAGGTACGTAGTACTCCCTTATACATCAAACGCAGTTCACAATGCAAAGCAAGCTGCTAGACCCTCTTCCTTCTAATATGAAAAATGTTGTTCGAACTAGAGTGTTTCGCCACTCACTTGTAAGGGCCTATTTTGCTCAAAGTTGATGTTCCTTACCAAGGAAAAAGCTGAGATTTAGACAGTATTGCTTGAGACAGCAAACTCAATTCAAACTGCAAAACAAGGTTCTAGGGCCTCTTACTTCAAACATGAATGATTCACTCACTTAAGCTACACTGCATCTTCCTTTCAGTTGTATGGGGCCATTTTCAAAAAGGTTATGTTTCTCATTCTTGAAATCCCTGAGAGGTAGGCACTATTCTCTTATACATCCAACTCAGTTCACAAGGCTAAGCAAAGATTTTATTCGAACTAGAGTGTTTCTCTACTCACTCAAAAGGGGCTATTTGGCGGAAAGATGATGTTCCTCCCTCATGAAAAAGTTGAGACTTAGGCAGTGTCCCTTTCGAGAGCTAACTCAGTTCACAATGCTAAACAAGGTGGTAGACCTTATTGCTTCTAACTTTAATGTGTCTCTTTGAAGAGCTACAGTGCTCTTTCCATTCACTATAGAGGGGTCATTTTGCAAAAAGTTCATGATACAGAACTGTGATAACACTAATGGATATGCAGAAGCCTTTGAAAATGTTAACTGAATTCACAATACGAAACAAGTTGCTAGACCCTCTTGCTTCTAAAATTAATGGTTCTCTAACAAGACCAATAGTGCTCCTTTCATTCACTTGTATTCTCATTCATGGATACACTTAGAGGTAGGCATTGTTCTTTTCAAGAGCAAGCTCCATTCACAATGCAAAGCATGCTGCAAGACCTTCTTCCTCCTAACATTAGTGGTTTTCTTCGAAGAGCTACAGTGCTTCTATACTCACTTGAAATTGGCTATTTGGCACAAAGTTGATGTTCCTCACCCATCAAAACACTGAGAGGTAGGCAGTATTCCTTGAAACAGCTAACTCAATTCCAACTGCAAAACAAGGTGCTAGCCCCTCCTGCTTCAAACATTTTTGATTCTCTCAAACAAGCTACCCTGTTTCTTCCATTCAATTGTAAAGAGAAATTGTGAACAAAGGTGATGTTTCTCATTCTTGAAAATACTGACAGGTATTCAGCATTCCCTTACACTTCAAAGGAAGTTCACAATGCAAAGCAAGCTGCTAGACCCCCTTCCTTCTAACATGAAAGATTATCTTAGAACCAGTACAATGTTTCTCCACTCACATGAAAGGGGCTATTAGTCACAAAGTCGATATTTCTCACACATGAAAAAGCTGACAAGTAGTCAGTATTCCTTTAAACAGCAAGCTCAAATCAAGTGTAAAACAAGGTTCCAGGCACTCTTGCTTCAAACATGAATGATTCTCTCACAGAAGTTACACTGCATCTTCCTTTCAGTTTTATGGGGCCATTTTCAACAAAGGTAATGTTTCTCATTCTTGAAAACACTGAGAGGTAGGCACTATTGCCTTATACAGCAAACTCAGTTCACAATCCTTACCAAACTGCTAGACCCTCTTCCTTCTAACATGAATTATTTTATTAGAACTAGAGAGTCTCTCCATTCACTCGATAGGGCCTATTTCACGCAAAGTTGATGTTCCTCACCCAGGAAAAACTTGAGATTTAGGCAGTATTCCTTGAGACAGCAAACTCAATTCAAACTGGAAAGCAAGGTTCTAGGCCCTCCTACTTCATACATGAATTATTCTCTCAGTGAAGCTATACTGCAACTTCCTTTCAGTTGAATGGGGCCATTTTCAACAAAGGTAATGTTTGTCATTCTTGAAAACACTGAGAGGTAGGCAGTGTTCCTTCAAACAGCAAAGGCAATCCAACTGCAAAACCAGGTGCTAGCCCCTCTTGCTTCAAACATTATTGATTCCCTCACCCAAGCTACACTGCAACTTCACTTCAGTTATAAGGCGCCATTGTGAACAAAGGTGATGTTTCTCACTCTTGAAAACACTGACAGGTAGGCATTATTCCCTTACACAGCAAACTCAGTTCACAATGCAAAGCAAACTGCTAGACCCTCTATCGTCTAACATGAAAGATTTTATTCAAACTAGAGCGTTTCTCCACTCACTTGAAAGGGCCTACTAGGCTCAAAGTTGATGTTCCTCACTCAGGAAAAAGCTGAGAGTTAGGTAGTATTCCTTGAGACAGGAAACTCAATTCAAACTGCAAAACAAGTTTCTAGGCCCTCTTACTTCAAACATGAATGATTCTCTCACAGAATCTACACTGCATCTTCCATTCAGTTGTACGGGGCCATTTTCAACAAAGGTAATGTTTCTCATTCTTGAAAACACTGAGAGGTAGGCAGTATTCCTTGAAACAGCAAACTCAATTCCAACTGCAAAACAAGGTTCTGGGCCCTCTTGCTTCTAACATGAACGATTGTCACAGAAGCTACACTGCTGCATCTTCCTTTCAGCTGTATGGGGTCATTGTGAACAAATGTGATGTTTGTCACTGTTGAAAACACTGACAGGTACGTAGTACTCCCTTATACATCAAACTCAGTTCACAATGTAAAGCAAGCTGCTAGACCCTCTTGCTTATAACAGGAAAGATTTTCTTAGAAGCACTACAATGTTTCTCCACTCACTTGAAAGGGGCTAATAGGCAAAAAGTTCATGTTCTTCACCCATGAAAAAGCTGAGAGGTAGGCAGTATTCCTTTAAACAGCAAACTCAAATCAAACTGCAAAGCAAGGTTCGAAGCCCTCTTACTTCAAACATGAACGATTCTCTCACAGAAGCCACACTGCATCTTCCTTTCAGTTGTATGGGGCCATTTTCAACAAAGGTAATGTTTCTCATTCTTGAAAACACTGAGAGGTAGGCACTATTGCCTTATACAGCAAACTCAGTTCACAATCCTTAGCAAACTGCTAGACCCTCTTCCTTCTAACATGAATTATTTTATGAGAACTAGAGAGTCTCTCCATTCACTCGATAGGGCCTTTTTGACGCAAAGTTGATGTTCCTCACCCAGGAAAAACCTGAGATTTAGGCAGTATTCCTTGAGACAGCAAACTCAATTCAAACTGCAAAGCAAGGTTCTAGGCCCTCTTACTTCATACATGAATTATTCTCTCACTGAAGCTACACTGCATCTTCCTATCAGTTGAATGGGGCCATTTTCAACAAAGGTAATGTTTGTCATTCTTGAAAACACTGAGAGGTAGGCAGTGTTCCTTCAAATAGCAAAGTCAATTCCAACTGCAAAACAAGGTGCTAGCACCTCTTGCTTCAAATATTATTGATTCTCTGACACAAGCTACACTGCTTCTTCCATTCAATTGTATAGAGCCATTGTGAACAAAGGTAATGATTCTCTTTCTTGAAATCACTGAGAGGTAGGCACTATTCCCTTATACAGGAAACTCAGTTCACAATGTTAAGCAAACTGCTAGACCCTCTATCGTCTAACATGAAATATTTTATTCAAACTAGAGTGTTTCTCCACTCACTTGAAAGGGCCTATTAGGCTCAAAGTTGAGGTTCCTTACTCAGGAAAAAGCTGAGAGGTAGGTAGTATTCCTTGAGACAGGAAACTCAATTCAAACTACAAAACAAGGTTCTAGGCCCTCTTACTTCAAACATGAACGATTCTCTCACAGAAGCTGCACTGCATCTTCCTTTCAGTTGTATGGGGCCATTGTGAACAAAGGTGATGTTTCTCACTCTTGAAAATACTGACAGATATTCAGTATTCCCTTACACTTCAAACGCAGTTCACAATGCAAAGCAAGCTGCTAGACCCTCTTCCTTCTAATATGAAAAATGTTGTTCGAACTAGAGTGTTTCGCCACTCACTTGTAAGGGCCTATTTTGCTCAAAGTTGATGTTCCTTACCAAGGAAAAAGCTGAGATTTAGACAGTATTGCTTGAGACAGCAAACTCAATTCAAACTGCAAAACAAGGTTCTAGGGCCTCTTACTTCAAACATGAATGATTCACTCACTTAAGCTACACTGCATCTTCCTTTCAGTTGTATGGGGCCATTTTCAAAAAGGTTATGTTTCTCATTCTTGAAATCCCTGAGAGGTAGGCACTATTCTCTTATACAGCCAACTCACTTCACAAGGCTAAGCAAACTGCTAGACACTCTTCCTTCTAGTATGAAAGATTTTATTCGAACTAGAGTGTTTCTCTACTCACTCAAAAGGGGCTATTTGGCGGAAAGATGATGTTCCTCCCTCATGAAAAAGTTGAGACTTAGGCAGTGTTCCTTTCGAGAGCCAACTCAGTTCACAATGCTAAACAAGGTGGTAGACCTTATTGCTTCTAACTTTAATGTGTCTCTTTGAAGAGCTACAGTGCTCTTTCCATTCACTATAGAGGGGTCATTTTGCAAAAAGTTCATGATACAGAACTGTGATAACACTAATGGATATGCAGAAGCCTTTGAAAATGTTAACTGAATTCACAATACGAAACAAGTTGCTAGACCCTCTTGCTTCTAAAATTAATGGTTCTCTAACAAGACCAACAGTGCTCCTTTCATTCACTTGTATTCTCATTCATGGATACACTTAGAGGTAGGCATTGTTCTTTTCAAGAGCAAGCTCCATTCACAATGCAAAGCATGCTGCAAGACCTTCTTCCTCCTAACATTAGTGGTTTTCTTCGAAGAGCTACAGTGCTTCTATACTCACTTGAAATTGGCTATTTGGCACAAAGTTGATGTTCCTCACCCATCAAAACACTGAGAGGTAGGCAGTATTCCTTGAAACAGCTAACTCAATTCCAACTGCAAAACAAGGTGCTAGCCCCTCCTGCTTCAAACATTTTTGATTCTCTCAAACAAGCTACCCTGTTTCTTCCATTCAATTGTAAAGAGAAATTGTGAACAAAGGTGATGTTTCTCATTCTTGAAAATACTGACAGGTATTCAGCATTCCCTTACACTTCAAAGGCAGTTCACAATGCAAAGCAAGCTGCTAGACCCCCTTCCTTCTAACATGAAAGATTTTCTTAGAACCAGAACAAGGTTTCTCCACTCACATGAAAGGGGCTATTAGTCACAAAGTCGATATTTCTCACACATGAAAAAGCTGACAAGTAGTCAGTATTCCTTTAAACAGCAAGCTCAAATCAAGTGTAAAACAAGGTTCCAGGCACTCTTGCTTCAAACATGAATGATTCTCTCACAGAAGTTACACTGCATCTTCCTTTCAGTTTTATGGGGCCATTTTCAACAAAGGTAATGTTTCTCATTCTTGAAAACACTGAGAGGTAGGCACTATTGCCTTATACAGCAAACTCAGTTCACAATCCTTAGCAAACTGCTAGACCCTCTTCCTTCTAACATGAATTATTTTATTAGAACTAGAGAGTCTCTCCATTCACTCGATAGGGCCTATTTCACGCAAAGTTGATGTTCCTCACCCAGGAAAAACTTGAGATTTAGGCAGTATTCCTTGAGACAGCAAACTCAATTCAAACTGGAAAGCAAGGTTCTAGGCCCTCCTACTTCATACATGAATTATTCTCTCAGTGAAGCTATACTGCATCTTCCTTTCAGTTGAATGGGGCCATTTTCAACAAAGGTAATGTTTGTCATTCTTGAAAACACTGAGAGGTAGGCAGTGTTCCTTCAAACAGCAAAGGCAATCCAACTGCAAAACCAGGTGCTAGCCCCTCTTGCTTCAAACATTATTGATTCCCTCACCCAAGCTACACTGCAACTTCACTTCAGTTATAAGGCGCCATTGTGAACAAAGGTGATGTTTCTCACTCTTGAAAACACTGACAGGTAGGCATTATTCCCTTACACAGCAAACTCAGTTCACAATGCAAAGCAAACTGCTAGACCCTCTATCGTCTAACATGAAAGATTTTATTCAAACTAGAGTGTTTCTCCACTCACTTGAAAGGGCCTACTAGGCTCAAAGTTGATGTTCCTCACTCAGGAAAAAGCTGAGAGTTAGGTAGTATTCCTTGAGACAGGAAACTCAATTCAAACTGCAAAACAAGTTTCTAGGCCCTCTTACTTCAAACATGAATGATTCTCTCACAGAATCTACACTGCATCTTCCATTCAGTTGTACGGGGCCATTTTCAACAAAGGTAATGTTTCTCATTCTTGAAAACACTGAGAGGTAGGCAGTATTCCTTGAAACAGCAAACTCAATTCCAACTGCAAAACAAGGTTCTGGACCCTCTTGCTTCTAACATGAACGATTGTCACAGAAGCTACACTGCTGCATCTTCCTTTCAGCTGTATGGGGTCATTGTGAAGAAATGTGATGTTTGTCACTGTTGAAAACACTGACAGGTACGTAGTACTCCCTTATACATCAAACTCAGTTCACAATGTAAAGCAAGCTGCTAGACCCTCTTCCTTCTAACAGGAAAGATTTTCTTAGAAGCACTACAATGTTTCTCCACTCACTTGAAAGGGGCTAATAGGCAAAAAGTTCATGTTCTTCACCCATGAAAAAGCTGAGAGGTAGGCAGTATTCCTTTAAACAGCAAACTCAAATCAAACTGCAAAGCAAGGTTCTAAGCCCTCTTACTTCAAACATGAACGATTCTCTCACAGAAGCCACACTGCATCTTCCTTTCAGTTGTATGGGGCCATTTTCAGCAAAGGTAATGTTTCTCATTCTTGAAAACACTGAGAGGTAGGCACTATTGCATTATACAGCAAACTCAGTTCACAATCCTAAGCAAACTGCTAGACCTCTTCCTTCTAACATGAATTATTTCATTAGAACTAGAGAGTCTCTCCATTCACTCGATAGAGCCTATTTGACGCAAAGTTGATGTTCCTCACCCAGGAAAAACCTGAGATTTAGGCAGTATTCCTTGAGACAGCAAACTCAATTCAAACTGCAAAGCAAGGTTCTAGGCCCTCTTACTTCATACATGAATTATTCTCTCACTGAAGCTACACTGCATCTTCCTTTCAGTTGAATGGGGCCATTTTCAACAAAGGTAATGTTTGTCATTCTTGAAAACACTGAGAGGTAGGCAGTGTTCCTTCAAACAGCAAAGTCAATTCCAACTGCAAAACAAGGTGCTAGCCCCTCTTGCTTCAAACATTATTGATTCTCTCACACAAGCTACACTGCTTCTTCCATTCAATTGTATAGAGCCATTGTGAACAAAGGTAATGATTCTCATTCTTGAAATCACTGAGAGGTAGGCACTATTCCCTTATACAGGAAACTCAGTTCACAATGCTAAGCAAACTGCTAGACCCTCTTCCTTCTAACATGAAAGGTTTTGTTCGAACTAGAGTGTTTCACCACTCACTTGTAAGGGCCTATTTGGCTCAAAGTTGATGTTCCTCACCCAGGAAAAAGCTGAGATTTAGACAGTATTCCTTGAGACAGCAAACTCAATTCAAACTGCAAAACAAGGTTCTAGGCCCTCTTACTTCAAACATGAATGATTCTCTCCCAGAAGGTACACTGCATCTTCCTTTCTGTTGTATGGGGCCATTTTCAAAAAGGTAATGTTTCTCATTCTTGAAATCCCTGAGAGGTAGGCACTATTCTCTTATACAGCCAACTCAGTTCACAAGGCTAAGCAAACTGCTAGACTCTCTTCCTTCTAGTATGAAAGATTTTATTCGAACTAGAGTGTTTCTCCACTCACACCAAAGGGGCTATTTGGCTGAAAGATGATGTTCCTCCCCCATGAAAATGCTGAGACTTAGGCAGTGTTCCTTTCGAGAGACAACTCAGTTCACAATGCTAAACAAGGTGGTAGACCTTATTGCTTCTAACTTTAATGTGTCTCTTTGAAGAGCTACAGTGCTCCTGCCATTCACTATAGAGGGATCATTTTGCAAAAAGTTGATGATACAGAACTGTGAAAACACTAAGGGATATGCAGGAGCCTTTGAAAATGTTAATGGAATTCACAATACTAAACAAGTCGCTAGACCCTCTTGCTTCTAAAATTAATGGTTCTCTAACAAGACCAACAGTGCTCCTTTCATTCACTTGTATTCTCATTCATGGATACACTTAGAGGTAGGCATTGTTCTTTTCAAGAGCAAGCTCCATTCACAATGCAAAGCATGCTGCTAGACCTTCTTCCTCCTAAGATTAGTGGTTTTCTTCGAAGAGCTACAGTGCTTCTATACTCACTTGAAATTGGCTATTTGGCACAAAGTTGATGTTCTTCACCTATGAAAATACTGAGAGTTAGGCAGTATTCATTTACACAGCAAACTCAAATGAAACCGCAAAACAAGGCTCTAGGACCTCTTGCTTCAAACATGAATGATTCTCTCACAGAAGCTACACTGCATCTTCCTTTCAGTTGTATGGGGCCATTTTCAACAAAGGTAAGGTTTCTCATTCTTGAAAACACTGAGAGGTAGGCACTATTGCCTGATACAGCAAACTCAGTTCACAATCCTAAGCAAACTGCTAGACCTTCTTCCTTCTAACCTGAATTATTTTATTAGAACTAGAGTGTTTCTCCACAAACTTGAAAGGGCCTATTTGGCTCAACGTTGATGTTCCTCACCCAGGAAAAAGCTTAGAGTTAGGCAGTATTCCTTGAGACAGCAAACTCAATTCCAACTGCAAAAGAACGTGCTAGCCCCTCTTGCTTCAAACATTATTGATTCCCTCACCGAAGCTACACTGCAACTTCAATTCTGTTATAAGGGGCCATTGTGAACAAAGGTGATGTTTCTCACTCTTGAAAACACTGACAGCTAGGCATTCTTCCCTTACACAGCAAACTCAGTTCACAATGCAAAGCAAACTGCTAGACCCTCTATCGTCTAACATGAAAGATTTTATTCAAACTAGAGTGTTTCACCACTCACTTGAAAGGGCCTACTAGGCTGAAAGTTGATGTTCCTCACTCAGGAAAAAGCTGAGAGTTAGGCAGTATTCCTTGAGACAGCAAACTCAATTCCAACTGCAAAACAAGGTGCTAGCCCTCTTGCTTCAAACATTATTGATTCCCTCACACAAGCTTCACTGCATCTTCCATTCAGTTGTATGGGGCCATTGAGAACAAAGGTGATGTTTCTCAGTCTTGAAAACACTGAGAGGTAGGCAGTATTCCCTTATACAGCAAACTCAGTTCACAATGCAAAGCAAACTGCTAGACCCTCTTCCTTCTAACATAAAAGATTTTCTGAGTAGAGCTACAATGTTTCACCATTCACTTGAAAGGGGCTATTAGGCACAAAGTTGATGATCCTCACCCATGAAAAAGCTGAGACTTAGGCAATGTCCCTTTGAAAAGCCAACTCAATTCACAGTGCTAATCAAAGTGCTCGAGCCACTTTCTGCTAACATTCATGTTTCTCTTATAAGAGCCTCAATGCTTCAGGCCTTCACAGGATATGGTGATTTTGAAAAAGGTGATGTTCTCCCCCATGAAAACAATGAGAGGTAGACTGTATTCCTTTCCACAATTAACTCAATACACAATACTAAACAATGTGCTAGACCCTCTTCCTTCTAACATTAATGGTTTTATTAGAAGAGCTACAGTGTTTCTCCATTCATTTGAAAGGCGGTATTTGGCACAAAGTTTATGTTTTTCACTCAAAATAACACTGAGATGTAGGCCGTATTCTCATAACCAGCTAACTGAATTCATAATGCTATACAAGGTTCTTGGCCCTCTTGCTTGTAACATTCATGGTTCTCTTGGAAGAGAAACAGTGCTTCTTCCATTCACTTGCAAATGGCTGTTTAAAAAAGTAATGTTCTGCACAGTGTAAAGCCAGAGAGACAGGCAGTATTCCCTTGAAAAGTTCATTCACTTCTCACTGGTAAACAGCATGCTAGCCCCCCTTGCTTCTAACATTAATGCTGTTCTTAAAATAGAAACAGTGCTGCTTCCTTTCACTTGAATTTGGCACTTTTCCAAAAAAGTGATGTTCCACCCACCTGAAAACACTGTGTGCTAGGCAGTATATCCTTCAGGAAAGACTTTCTTGAATAGGAAATACTCTGGAGTTAGTAGGTATAGGTAAGAACTTTCTCAATGAAACCCCAGCAGCACAGCAACTAAGAGATAGCATAGACAAATGGGACCTCATAAAACTAAAAAGCTTCTGTTCATCAAAAGAAATGGTCTCTAAACTGAAGAGAACACCCACCGAGTGGGAGAAAATATTTGCCAGCTACACATCAGACAAAGGACTGATAACTAGAATATACAGGGAACTTAAAAAACTAAATTCTCCCAAAACTAATGAACAAATAAAGAAATGGGCATGTGAACTAAACAGAACTTTCTCAAAAGAAGAAATTCAAATGGCCCGAAAACACATGAAAAAATGCTCACCATCTCTAGCAATAAAGGAAATGCAAATTAAAACCACACTAAGATTCCACCTCACCCCTGTTAGAATAGCCATCATTAGCAACACCACCAACAACAGGTGTTGGCGAGGATGCGGGGAAAAAGGAACCCTCTTACACTGTTGGTGGGAATGTAGACTAGTACAACCACTCTGGAAAAAAATTTGGAGGCTACCTAAAAAGCTGGACATCGATCTACCATTTGATCCAGCAATACCACTCTTGGGGATATACCCAAAAGACTGTTACTCCAGAGGCACCTGCACATCCATGTTTATTGCGGCACTATTCACAATAGCCAAGTTATGGAAACAGCCAAGATGCCCCAGCACTGACGAATGGATTAAGAAAATGTGGTATCTATACACAATGGAATTTTATGCAGCCATGAAGAAGAACGAAATGTTATCATTCGCTGGTAAATGGATGGAATTGGAGAACATCATTCTGAGTGAGGTTAGCCTGGCTCAAAAGACCAAAAATCGTATGTTCTCCCTCATATGTGGACATTAGATCAAGGGCAAACACAACAAGGGGATTGGACTATGAGCACATGATAAAAGCGAGAGCACACAAGGGAGGGGTGAGGATAGGTAAGACACCTAAAAAACTAGCTAGCATTTGTTGCCCTTAATGCAGAGAAACTAAAGCAGATACCTTAAAGCAACTGAGGCCAATAGGAAAAGGGGACCAGGAACTAGAGAAAAGGTTAGATTAAAAAGAATTAACCTAGAAGGTAACACCCACGCACAGGAAATCAATGTGAGTCAATGCCCTGTATAGGTATCCTCATCTCAACCAGCAAAACCCCTTGTTCCTTCCTATTATTGCTTATACTCTCTTTACAACAAAATTAGAGATAAGGGCAAAATAGTTTCTGCTGGGTATTGAGGGGGGGAGCGGGAGGGGGTGGAGTGGGTGGTAAGGGAGGGGGTGGGGGCAGGGGGGAGAAATAAACCAAGCCTTGTATGCACATATGAATAATAAAAGAAAAATGAAAAACAAAAAAAAAAAAAAGACTTTCTTTGGGAAGCATTCTTTCACGTACTAATTCAATTCACACAGGGAAACAATGTGCCAGAACCTCCTGCTGCAAACCTGGACATCTGCATTACAAGAGATACAATGTTTCTTCCATTCACTTGAATGGGGCTTTTTTGCCAAAGACTGTATTCCTCAAACTTTAAAAGCCTGAGAGATAGGCAGTATTCCTTTTAAATGCTTACTCAATTTAAAGTCCTAAACAAAGTGCTAGACCCTCTTTCTTGTAACGTTTGTGGTTCTCTACAGGACATAGAGTAATTCTTCCATTCATTGAAAGGGGCAATTTTGTGCGAAAATGATGTTCCCCACACTTCAGAAAACTGAGAGACAGGCGCTTCTCCTTTTAAAATTCGCTCAACTAACACTGCTCAACAAGGAGCTGGACCCTATTGCTTCTGTCATGAATGGTTCTATTACAAGACACACAGAGCTTTTTCCATTCACTTTAAGGGGTTATTTGGCACAAAGGTGATATTAGTCACCCAAGAGAAGACTGAGTGGAAGTCAGTATTACTTTAAACAGGTACCTCAATTCTAAACGCATAACAAGGAGCATGACACTTATACTTCTTACATCCATCTTACTCCCACAAGACATGCAGGCATGAATCAATTCCCTTCAAAGAGGCAATTTTCCACACAGTTGATGTTCCTCACCATGAAAGCACTGACCAGTAGGCAGTATTCCTTTAAACAGCAAACTCAAATCAAACTGCAAAACAAGGTTCTAGGCCGTCTTACATCAAACATGAACGATTCTGTCACAGAAGCTACACTGCTGCATCTTCCTTTCAGTTGTATGGGGTCATTGTGAACAAATGTGATGTTTGTCACTGTTGAAAACACTGACAGGTAAGGTAGTACTCCCTTATACATCAAACTCAGTTCACAATGTAAAGCAAGCTGCTAGACCCTCTTCCTTCTAACATGAAAGATTTTCTTAGAAGCACTACAATGTTTCTCCACTCACTTGAAAGGGGCTAATAGACACAAAGTTCATGTTCCTCACCCATGAAAAAGCTGAGAGGTAGGCAGTATTCCTTTAAACAGCAAACACAAATCAAACTGCAAAGCAAGGTTCTAAGCCCTCTTACTTCAAACATGAACGTTTCTCACACAGAAGCCACACTGCATCTTCCTTTCAGTTGTATGGGGCCATTTTCAACAAAGGTAATGTTTCTCATTCTTGAAAACACTGAGAGGTAGGCACTATTGCCTTATACAGCAAACTCAGTTCACAATCCTAAGCAAATTGCTAGACCCTCTTCCTTCTAACATGAATTATTTTATTAGAACTAGAGAGTCTCTCCATTCACTCGATAGGGCCTATTTGACGGAAAGTTGATGTTCCTCACCCAGGAAAATCCTGAGATTTAGGCAGTATTCCTTGAGAGAGCAAACTCAATTCAAACTGGAAAGCAAGGTTCTAGGCCCTCTTACTTCATATATGAATGATTCTCTCACAGAAGCTACACTGCATCTTCCTTTCAGTTGTATGGGGCCATTTTCAACAAAGGTAATGTTTCTCTTTCTTGAAATCCCTGAGAGGTAGGCACTATTCTCTTATACAGCCAACACAGTTCAAAAGGCTAAGCAAAGTGCTACACTCTCTTCCTTCTAAGTATGAAATATTTTATTCGAACTAGAGTGTTTCTCCACTCACTCAAAAGGGGCTATTTGGCTGAAAGATGATGTTCCTCCCCCATGAAAAAGCTGAGACTTAGGCAGTGTTCCTTTCGAGAGATAACGCAGTTCACAATGCTAAACAAGGTGGTAGACCTTATTGCTTCTAACTTTAATGTGTCTCTTTGAAGAGCTACAGTGCTCCTGCCATTCACTATAGAGGGGTCATTTTGCAAAAAGTTGATGATACAGAACTGTGATAACACTAAGGGATAGGCAAAAGCCTTTGAAAATATTAACTGAATTCACAATACTAAACAAGTTGCTAGACCTTCTTGCTTCTAAAATTAATGGTTCTCTAACAAGACCAACAGTGCTCCTTTCATTCACTTGTATTCTCATTCATGGATACAATTAGAGGTAGGCATTGTTCTTTTCAAGAGCAAGCTCCATTCACAATGCAAAGAATGCTGCTAGACCTTCTCCCTCCTAACATTAGTGGTTTTCTTCGAAGAGCTACAGTGCTTCTATACTCACTTGAAATTGGCTATTTGGCACAAAGTTGATGTTCCTCACCCATGAAAACACTGAGAGTTAGGCAGTACTCCTTTACACAGCAAACTCAAATCAAACTGCAAAACAAGGCTCTAGGACCTCTTGCTTCAAACATGAATGATTCTCTCACAGAAGCTACACTGCATCTTCCTTTCAGTTGTATGGGGCCATTTTCAACAAAGGTAATGTTTCTCATTCTTGAAAACACTGAGAGGTAGGCACTATTGCCTGATACAGCAAACTCAGTTCACATCCTAAGCAAACTGCTAGACCCTCTTCCTTCTAACCTGAATTATTTTATTAGAACTACAGTGTTTCTCCACAAACTTGAAGGGGCCTATTTGGCTCAACGTTGATGTTCCTCACCCAGGAAAAAGCTTAGAGTTAGGCAGTATTCCTTGAGACAGCAAACTCAATTCCAACTGCAAAAGAACGTGCTAGCCCCTCTTGCTTCAAACATTATCGATTCCCTCACCCAAGCTACACTGCAACTTCAATTCAGTTATAAGGGGCCATTGTGAACAAAGGTGATGTTTCTCACTCTTGAAAACACTGACAGGTAGGCATTATTCCCTTACACAGCAAACTCAGTTCACAATGCAAAGCAAACTGCTAGACCCTCTATCGTCTAACATGAAAGATTTTATTCAAACTAGAGTGTTTCTCCACTCACTTGAAAGGGCCTACTAGGCTCAAAGTTGATGTTCCTCACTCAGGAAAAAGCTGAGAGTTAGGTAGTATTCCTTGAGACAGGAAACTCAATTCAAACTGCAAAACAAGTTTCTACGCCCTCTTACTTCAAACATGAATGATTCTCTCACAGAATCTACACTGCATCTTCCATTCAGTTGTATGGGGCCAATTTCAACAAAGGTAATGTTTCTCATTCTTGAAAACACTGAGAGGTAGGCAGTATTCCTTGAAACAGCAAACTCAATTCCACCTGCAAAACAAGGTTCTGGGCCCTCTTGCTTCGAACATGAACGATTCTGTCACAGAAGCTACACTGCTGCATCTTCCTTTCAGTTGTATGGGGCCATTGTGAACAAAGGTGATGTTTCTCACTCTTGAAAACACTGACAGGTAGGTAGCATTGCCTTATACATCAAACTCAGTTCAAAATGTAAAGCGAGCTGCTAGACCCTCTTCCTTCTAACAGGAAAGATTTTCTTAGAAGCACTACAATGTTTCTCCACTCACTTGAAAGGGGCTAATAGGCACAAAGTTCATGTTCCTCACCCATGAAAAAGCTGAGAGGTAGGCAGTATTCCTTTAAACAGCAAACTCAAATCAAACTGCAAAGCAAGGTTCTAAGCCCTCTTACTTCGAACATGAACGATTCTCTCACAGAAGCCACACTGCATCTTCCTTTCAGTTGTATGGGGCCATTTTCAGCAAAGGTAATGTTTCTCATTCTTGAAAACACTGAGAGGTAGGCACTATTGCATTATACAGCAAACTCAGTTCACAATCCTAAGCAAACTGCTAGACCTCTTCCTTCTAACATGAATTATTTTATTAGAACTAGAGACTCTCTCCATTCACTCGATAGAGCCTATTTGACACAAAGTTGATGTTCCTCACCCAGGAAAAACCTGAGATTTAGGCAGTATTCCTTGAGACAGCAAACTCAATTCAAACTGCAAAGCAAGGTTCTAGGCCCTCTTACTTCATACATGAATTATTCTCTCACTGAAGCTACACTGCATCTTCCTTTCAGTTGAATGGGGCCATTTTCAACAAGTGTAATGTTTGTCATTCTTGAAAACACTGAGAGGTAGGCAGTGTTCCTTCAAACAGCAAAGTCAATTCCAACTGCAAAACAAGGTGCTAGCCCCTCTTGCTTCAAACATTATTGATTCTCTCACACAAGCTACACTGCTTCTTCCATTCAATTGTATAGAGCCATTGTGAACAAAGGTAATGATTCTCATTCTTGAAATCACTGAGAGGTAGGCACTATTCCCTTATACAGGAAACTCAGTTCACAATGCTAAGCAAACTGCTAGACCCTCTTCCTTCTAACATGAAAGGTTTTGTTCGAACTAGAGTGTTTCACCACTCACTTGTAAGGGCCTATTTGGCTCAAAGTTGATGTTCCTCACCCAGGAAAAAGCTGAGATTTAGACAGTATTCCTTGAGACAGCAAACTCAATTCAAACTGCAAAACAAGGTTCTAGGCCCTCTTACTTCAAACATGAATGATTCTCTCCCAGAAGGTACACTGCATCTTCCTTTCTGTTGTATGGGGCCATTTTCAAAAAGGTAATGTTTCTCATTCTTGAAATCCCTGAGAGGTAGGCACTATTCTCTTATACAGCCAACTCAGTTCACAAGGCTAAGCAAACTGCTAGACTCTCTTCCTTCTAGTATGAAAGATTTTATTCGAACTAGAGTGTTTCTCCACTCACACCAAAGGGGCTATTTGGCTGAAAGATGATGTTCCTCCCCCATGAAAATGCTGAGACTTAGGCAGTGTTCCTTTCGAGAGACAACTCAGTTCACAATGCTAAACAAGGTGGTAGACCTTATTGCTTCTAACTTTAATGTGTCTCTTTGAAGAGCTACAGTGCTCCTGCCATTCACTATAGAGGGATCATTTTGCAAAAAGTTGATGATACAGAACTGTGAAAACACTAAGGGATATGCAGAAGCCTTTGAAAATGTTAATGGAATTCACAATACTAAACAAGTCGCTAGACCCTCTTGCTTCTAAAATTAATGGTTCTCTAACAAGACCAACAGTGCTCCTTTCATACACTTAGAGGTAGGCATTGTTCTTTTCAAGAGCAAGCTCCATTCACAATGCAAAGCATGCTGCTAGACCTTCTTCCTCCTAAGATTAGTGGTTTTCTTCGAAGAGCTACAGTGCTTCTATACTCACTTGAAATTGGCTATTTGGCACAAAGTTGATGTTCTTCACCTATGAAAATACTGAGAGTTAGGCAGTATTCATTTACACAGCAAACTCAAATGAAACCGCAAAACAAGGCTTTAGGACCTCTTGCTTCAAACATGAATGATTCTCTCACAGAAGCTACACTGCATCTTCCTTTCAGTTGTATGGGGCCATTTTCAACAAAGGTAAGGTTTCTCATTCTTGAAAACACTGAGAGGTAGGCACTATTGCCTGATACAGCAAACTCAGTTCACAATCCTAAGCAAACTGCTAGACCTTCTTCCTTCTAACCTGAATTATTTTATTAGAACTAGAGTGTTTCTCCACAAACTTGAAAGGGCCTATTTGGCTCAACGTTGATGTTCCTCACCCAGGAAAAAGCTTAGAGTTAGGCAGTATTCCTTGAGACAGCAAACTCAATTCCAACTGCAAAAGAACGTGCTAGCCCCTCTTGCTTCAAACATTATTGATTCCCTCACCGAAGCTACACTGCAACTTCAATTCTGTTATAAGGGGCCATTGTGAACAAAGGTGATGTTTCTCACTCTTGAAAACACTGACAGCTAGGCATTATTCCCTTACACAGCAAACTCAGTTCACAATGCAAAGCAAACTGCTAGACCCTCTATCGTCTAACATGAAAGATTTTATTCAAACTAGAGTGTTTCACCACTCACTTGAAAGGGCCTACTAGGCTGAAAGTTGATGTTCCTCACTCAGGAAAAAGCTGAGAGGCAGTATTCCTTGAGACAGCAAACTCAATTCCAACTGCAAAACAAGGTGCTAGCCCTCTTGCTTCAAACATTATTGATTCCCTCACACAAGCTTCACTGCATCTTCCATTCAGTTGTATGGGGCCATTGAGAACAAAGGTGATGTTTCTCAGTCTTGAAAACACTGAGAGGTAGGCAGTATTCCCTTATACAGCAAACTCAGTTCACAATGCAAAGCAAACTGCTAGACCCTCTTCCTTCTAACATAAAAGATTTTCTGAGTAGAGCTACAATGTTTCACCATTCACTTGAAAGGGGCTATTAGGCACAAAGTTGATGATCCTCACCCATGAAAAAGCTGAGACTTAGGCAATGTCCCTTTGAAAAGCCAACTCAATTCACAGTGCTAATCAAAGTGCTCGAGCCACTTTCTGCTAACATTCATATTTCTCTTATAAGAGCCTCAATGCTTCAGGCCTTCACAGGATATGGTGATTTTGAAAAAGGTGATGTTCTCCCCCATGAAAACAATGAGAGGTAGACTGTATTCCTTTCCACAATTAACTCAATACACAATGCTAAACAATGTGCTAGACCCTCTTCCTTCTAACATTAATGGTTTTATTAGAAGAGCTACAGTGTTTCTCCATTCATTTGAAAGGCGGTATTTGGCACAAAGTTTATGTTTTTCACTCAAAATAACACTGAGATGTAGGCCGTATTCTCATAACCAGCTAACTGAATTCACAATGCTATACAAGGTTCTTGGCCCTCTTGCTTGTAACATTCATGGTTCTCTTGGAAGAGAAACAGTGCTTCTTCCATTCACTTGCAAATGGCTGTTTAAAAAAGTAATGTTCTGCACAGTGTAAAGCCAGAGAGACAGGCAGTATTCCCTTGAAAAGTTCATTCACTTCTCACTGATAAACAGCATGCTAGCCCCCCTTGCTTCTAACATTAATGCTGTTCTTAAAATAGAAACAGTGCTGCTTCCTTTCACTTGAATTTGGCACTTTTCCAAAAAAGTGATGTTCCACCCACCTGAAAACACTGTGTGCTAGGCAGTATATCCTTCAGGAAAGACTTTCTTGAATAGGAAATACTCTGGAGTTAGTAGGTATAGGTAAGAACTTTCTCAATGAAACCCCAGCAGCACAGCAACTAAGAGATAGCATAGACAAATGGGACCTCATAAAACTAAAAAGCTTCTGTTCATCAAAAGAAATGGTCTCTAAACTGAAGAGAACACCCACCGAGTGGGAGAAAATATTTGCCAGCTACACATCAGACAAAGGACTGATAACTAGAATATACAGGGAACTTAAAAAACTAAATTCTCCCAAAACTAATGAACAAATAAAGAAATGGGCATGTGAACTAAACAGAACTTTCTCAAAAGAAGAAATTCAAATGGCCCGAAAACACATGAAAAAATGCTCACCATCTCTAGCAATAAAGGAAATGCAAATTAAAACCACACTAAGATTCCACCTCACCCCTGTTAGAATAGCCATCATTAGCAACACCACCAACAACAGGTGTTGGCGAGGATGCGGGGAAAAAGGAACCCTCTTACACTGTTGGTGGGAATGTAGACTAGTACAACCACTCTGGAAAAAAATTTGGAGGCTACCTAAAAAGCTGGACATCGATCTACCATTTGATCCAGCAATACCACTCTTGGGGATATACCCAAAAGACTGTTACTCCAGAGGCACCTGCACATCCATGTTTATTGCGGCACTATTCACAATAGCCAAGTTATGGAAACAGCCAAGATGCCCCAGCACTGACGAATGGATTAAGAAAATGTGGTATCTATACACAATGGAATTTTATGCAGCCATGAAGAAGAACGAAATGTTATCATTCGCTGGTAAATGGATGGAATTGGAGAACATCATTCTGAGTGAGGTTAGCCTGGCTCAAAAGACCAAAAATCGTATGTTCTCCCTCATATGTGGACATTAGATCAAGGGCAAACACAACAAGGGGATTGGACTATGAGCACATGATAAAAGCGAGAGCACACAAGGGAGGGGTGAGGATAGGTAAGACACCTAAAAAACTAGCTAGCATTTGTTGCCCCTAATGCAGAGAAACTAAAGCAGATACCTTAAAGCAACTGAGGCCAATAGGAAAAGGGGACCAGGAACTAGAGAAAAGGTTAGATTAAAAAGAATTAACCTAGAAGGTAACACCCACGCACAGGAAATCAATGTGAGTCAATGCCCTGTATAGGTATCCTCATCTCAACCAGCAAAACCCCTTGTTCCTTCCTATTATTGCTTATACTCTCTTTACAACAAAATTAGAGATAAGGGCAAAATAGTTTCTGCTGGGTATTGAGGGGGGGAGCGGGAGGGGGTGGAGTGGGTGGTAAGGGAGGGGGTGGGGGCAGGGGGGAGAAATAAACCAAGCCTTGTATGCACATATGAATAATAAAAGAAAAATGAAAAACAAAAAAAAAAGAAAGACTTTCTTTGGGAAGCATTCTTTCACGTACTAATTCAATTCACACAGGGAAACAATGTGCCAGAACCTCCTGCTGCAAACCTGGACATCTGCATTACAAGAGATACAATGTTTCTTCCATTCACTTGAATGGGGCTTTTTTGCCAAAGACTGTATTCCTCAAACTTTAAAAGCCTGAGAGATAGGCAGTATTCCTTTTAAATGCTTACTCAATTTAAAGTCCTAAACAAAGTGCTAGACCCTCTTTCTTGTAACGTTTGTGGTTCTCTACAGGACATAGAGTAATTCTTCCATTCATTGAAAGGGGCAATTTTGTGCGAAAATGATGTTCCCCACACTTCAGAAAACTGAGAGACAGGCGCTTCTCCTTTTAAAATTCGCTCAACTAACACTGCTCAACAAGGAGCTGGACCCTATTGCTTCTGTCATGAATGGTTCTATTACAAGACACACAGAGCTTTTTCCATTCACTTTAAGGGGTTATTTGGCACAAAGGTGATATTAGTCACCCAAGAGAACACTGAGTGGAAGTCAGTATTACTTTAAACAGGTACCTCAATTCTAAACGCATAACAAGGAGCATGACACTTATACTTCTTACATCCATCTTACTCCCACAAGACATGCAGGCATGAATCAATTCCCTTCAAAGAGGCAATTTTCCACACAGTTGATGTTCCTCACCATGAAAGCACTGACCAGTAGGCAGTATTCCTTTAAACAGCAAACTCAAATCAAACTGCAAAACAAGGTTCTAGGCCGTCTTACATCAAACATGAATGATTCTCTCACAGAAGCTACAATGCATCTTCCTTTCAGTTGTATGGGGCCATTTTCAACAAAGGTAAGGTTTCTCATTCTTCAAAACACTGAGAGGTAGGCAGTATTCCTTGAAACAGCAAACTCAATTCCAACTGCAAAACAAGGTGCTAGCCCCTCCTGCTTCAAACATTATTGATTCTCTCACACAAGCTACACTTCTTCTTCCATTCAATTGTATAGAGCCATTGTGAACAAAGGTAATGATTCTCATTCTTGAAATCACTGAGAGGTAGGCACTATTCCCTTATACAAGAAACTCAGTTCACAATGCTAAGCAAACTGCTAGACCCTCTTCCTTCTAACATGAAAGATTTTGTTCGAACTAGAGTGTTTCGCCACTCACTTGTAAGGGCCTATTTGGCTCAAAGTTGATGTTCCTCACCCAGGAAAAAGCTGAGATTTAGACAGTATTCCTTGAGACAGCAAACTCAATTCAAACTGCAAAGCAAGGTTCTAAGCCCTCTTACTTCAAACATGAACGATTCTCTCACAGAAGCCACACTGCATCTTCCTTTCAGTTGTATGGGGCCATTTTCAACAAAGGTAATGTTTCTCATTCTTCAAAACACTGAGAGGTAGGCACTATTGCCTTATACAGCAAACTCAGTTCACAATCCTAGTCAAACTGCTAGACCCTCTTCCGTCTAACATGAATTATTTTATTAGAGCTAGAGAGTCTCTCCATTCACTCGATAGGGCCTATTTGACGCAAAGTTGATGTTCCTCACCCAGGAAAAACCTGAGATTTAGGCAGTATTCCTTGAGACAACAAACTCAATTCAAACTGCAAAGCAAGGTTCTAAGCCCTCTTACTTCATACATGAATTATTCTCTCACTGAAGCTACACTGCATCTTCCTTTCAGTTGAATGGGGCCATTTTCAACAAAGGTAATGTTTGTCATTCTTGAAAACACTGAGAGGTAGGCAGTGTTCCTTCAAACAGCAAAATCAATTCCAACTGCAAAACAAGGTGCTAGCCCCTCTTGCTTCAAACATTATTGATTCTCTCACACAAGCTACACTGCTTCTTCCATTCAATTGTATAGAGCCATTGTGAACAAAGGTAATGATTCTCATTCTTGAAATCACTGAGAGGTAGGCACTATTCCCTTATACAGGAAACTCAGTTCACAATGCTAAGCAAACTGCTAGACCCTCTTCCTTCTAACATGGAAGGTTTTGTTCGAACTAGAGTGTTTCACCACTCACTTGTAAGGGCCTATTTGGCTCAAAGTTGATGTTCCTCACCCAGGAATAAGCTGAGATTTAGACAGTATTCCTTGAGACAGCAAACTCAATTCAAACTGCAAAACAAGGTTCTAGGCCGTCTTACATCAAACATGAATGATTCTCTCACAGAAGCTACAATGCATCTTCCTTTCAGTTGTATGGGGCCATTTTCAACAAAGGTAAGGTTTCTCATTCTTGAAAACACTGAGAGGTAGGCAGTATTCCTTGAAACAGCAAAGTCAATTCCAACTGCAAAGCAAGGTGCTAGCCCCTCTTGCTTCAAACATTATTGATTCTCTCCAACAAGCTACCCTGTTTCTTCCATTCAATTGTAAAGAGCCATTGTGAACAAAGGTGATGTTTCTCATTCTTGAAAATACTGACAGATATTCAGTATTCCCTTACACTTCAAACGCAGTTCACAATGCAAAGGAAGCTGCTAGACCCTCTTCCTTCTAACATGAAAGATTTTCTTAGAACCAGAACAAGGTTTCTCCACTCACATGAAAGGGGCTATTAGTCACAAAGTCGATATTTCTCACACATGAAAAAGCTGACAAGTAGTCAGTATTCCTTTAAACAGCAAGCTCAAATCAAGTGCAAAACAAGGTTCCAGACCCTCTTGCTTCAAACATGAATGATTCTCTCCCAGAAGCTACACTGCATCTTCCTTTCAGTTGTATGGGGCCATTTTCAACAAAGGTAATGTTTCTCATTCTTGAAAACACTGAGAGGTAGGCACTATTGCCTGATACAGCAAACTCAGTTCACAATCCTAAGCAAACTGCTAGACCCTCTTCCTTCTATCCGGAATTATTTTATTAGAACTAGAGTGTTTCTCCACAAACTTGAAAGGGCCTATTTGGCTCAACGTTGATGTTCCTCACCCAGGAAAAAGCTTAGAGTTAGGCAGTATTCCTTGAGACAGCAAACTCAATTCCAACTGCAAAAGAACGTGCTAGCCCCTCTTGCTTCAAACATTATTGATTCCCTCACCGAAGCTACACTGCAACTTCAATTCAGTTATAAGGGGCCATTGTGAACAAAGGTGATGTTTCTCACTCTTGAAAACACTGACAGGTAGGCATTATTCCCTTACACAGCAAACTCAGTTCACAATGCAAAGCAAAGTGCTAGACCCTCTATCGTCTAACATGAAAGATTTTATTCAAACTAGAGTGTTTCTCCACTCACTTGAAAGGGCCTAGTACGCTCAAAGTTGATGTTCCTCACTCAGGAAAAAGCTGAGAGTTAGGTAGTATTCCTTGAGACAAGAAACTCAATTCAAACTGCAAAACAAGTTTCTAGGCCCTCTTACTTCAAACATGAATGATTCTCTCACAGAATCTACACTGCATCTTCCTTTCAGTTGTATGGGAGCATTTTCAACAAAGGTAATGTTTCTCATTCTTGAAAACACTGAGAGGTAGGCAGTATTCCTTGAAACAGCAAACTCAATTCCAACTGCAAAACAAGGTTGTGGGCCCTCTTGCTTCAAACATGAACGATTCTCTCACAGAAGCTACACTGCATCTTCCTTTCAGTTGTATGGGGCCATTGTGAACAAAGGTGATGTTTCTCACTCTTGAAAACACTGACTGGTAGGTAGTATTCCCTTATACAGCAAACTCAGTTCACAATGTAAAGCAAGCTGCTAGACCCTCTTCCTTCTAACATGAAAGATTTTCTTAGAAGCACTACAATGTTTCTCCACTCACTTGAAAGGGGCTAATAGGCACAAAGTTCATGTTCCTTACCCATGAAAAAGCTGAGAGGTAGGCAGTATTCCTTGAAACAGCAAACACAATTCCAACTGCAAAACAAGGTGCTAGCCCTCTTGCTTCAAACATTATTGATTCCCTCACACAAGCTACACTGCATCTTCCATTCAGTTGTATGGGGCCATTGAGAACAAAGGTGATGTTTCTCAGTCTTGAAAACACTGAGAGGTAGGCAGTATTCCCTTATACAGCAAACTCAGTTCACAATGCAAAGCAAACTGCTAGACCCTCTTCCTTCTAACATAAAAGATTTTCTGAGTAGAGCTACAATGTTTCACCATTCACTTGAAAGGGGCTATTAGGCACAAAGTTGATGATCCTCACCCATGAAAAAGCTGAGACTTAGGCAATGTCCCTTTGAAAAGCCAACTCAATTCACAGTGCTAATCAAAGTGCTCGAGCCACTTTCTGCTAACATTCATATTTCTCTTATAAGAGCCTCAATGCTTCAGGCCTTCACAGGATATGGTGATTTTGAAAAAGGTGATGTTCTCCCCCATGAAAACAATGAGAGGTGGACTGTATTCCTCTCCACAATTAACTCAATACACAATGCTAAACAATGTGCTAGACCCTCTTCCTTCTAACATTAATGGTTTTATTAGAAGAGCTACAGTGTTTCTCCATTCATTTGAAAGGCGGTATTTGGCACAAAGTTTATGTTTTTCACTCAAAATAACACTGAGATGTAGGCCGTATTCTTATAACCAGCTAACTGAATTCACAATGCTATACAAGGTTCTTGGCCCTCTTGCTTGTAACATTCATGGTTCTCTTGGAAGAGAAACAGTGCTTCTTCCATTCACTTGCAAATGGCTGTTTAAAAAAGTAATGTTCTGCACAGTGTAAAGCCAGAGAGACAGGCAGTATTCCCTTGAAAAGTTCATTCACTTCTCACTGGTAAACAGCATGCTAGCCCCCCTTGCTTCTAACATTAATGCTGTTCTTAAAATAGAAACAGTGCTGCTTCCTTTCACTTGAATTTGGCACTTTTCCAAAAAAGTGATGTTCCACCCACCTGAAAACACTGTGTGCTAGGCAGTATATCCTTCAAGAAAGACTTTCTTTGGGAAGCATTCTTTCAAGTGCTAATTCAATTCGCACAGGGAAACAATGGGCCAGAACCTCCTGCTGCAAACCTGGACATCTGCATTACAAGAGATACAATGTTTCTTCCATTCACTTGAATGGGGCTTTTTTGCCAAAGACTGTATTCCTCAAACTTTAAAAGCCTGAGAGATAGGCAGTATTCTTTTTAAATGCTTACTCAATTTAATGTCCTAAACAAAGTGCTAGACCCTCTTTCTTGTAACGTTTGTGGTTCTCTACAGGACATAGAGTAATTCTTCCATTCATTGAAAGGGGCAATTTTGTGCGAAAATGATGTTCCCCACACTTCAGAAAACTGAGAGACAGGCACTTCTCCTTTTAAAATTCGCTCAACTAACACTGCTCAACAAGGAGCTGGACCCTATTGCTTCTGTCATGAATGGTTCTATTACAAGACACACAGAGCTTTTTCCATTCACTTTAAGGGGTTATTTGGCACAAAGGTGATATTAGTCACCCAAGAGAACACTGAGTGGAAGTCAGTATTACTTTAAACAGGTACCTCAATTCTAAACGCATAACAAGGAGCATGACACTTATACTTCTTACATCCATCTTACTCCCACAAGACATGCAGGCATGAATCAATTCCCTTCAAAGAGGCAATTTTCCACACAGTTGATGTTCCTCACCATGAAAGCACTGACCAGTAGGCAGTATTCCTTTAAACAGCAAACTCAAATCAAACTGCAAAACAAGGTTCTAGGCCGTCTTACATCAAACATGAACGATTCTGTCACAGAAGCTACACTGCTGCATCTTCCTTTCAGTTGTATGGGGTCATTGTGAACAAATGTGATGTTTGTCACTGTTGAAAACACTGACAGGTAGGTAGTACTCCCTTATACATCAAACTCAGTTCACAATGTAAAGCAAGCTGCTAGACCCTCTTCCTTCTAACATGAAAGATTTTCTTAGAAGCACTACAATGTTTCTCCACTCACTTGAAAGGGGCTAATAGACACAAAGTTCATGTTCCTCACCCATGAAAAAGCTGAGAGGTAGGCAGTATTCCTTTAAACAGCAAAGACAAATCAAACTGCAAAGCAAGGTTCTAAGCCCTCTTACTTCAAACATGAACGTTTCTCACACAGAAGCCACACTGCATCTTCCTTTCAGTTGTATGGGGCCATTTTCAACAAAGGTAATGTTTCTCATTCTTGAAAACACTGAGAGGTAGGCACTATTGCCTTATACAGCAAACTCAGTTCACAATCCTAAGCAAACTGCTAGACCCTCTTCCTTCTAACATGAATTATTTTATTAGAACTAGAGAGTCTCTCCATTCACTCGATAGGGCCTATTTGACGCAAAGTTGATGTTCCTCACCCAGGAAAATCCTGAGATTTAGGCAGTATTCCTTGAGAGAGCAAACTCAATTCAAACTGGAAAGCAAGGTTCTAGGCCCTCTTACTTCATATATGAATGATTCTCTCACAGAAGCTACACTGCATCTTCCTTTCAGTTGTATGGGGCCATTTTCAACAAAGGTAATGTTTCTCTTTCTTGAAATCCCTGAGAGGTAGGCACTATTCTCTTATACAGCCAACACAGTTCAAAAGGCTAAGCAAAGTGCTACACTCTCTTCCTTCTAAGTATGAAATATTTTATTCGAACTAGAGTGTTTCTCCACTCACTCAAAAGGGGCTATTTGGCTGAAAGATGATGTTCCTCCCCCATGAAAAAGCTGAGACTTAGGCAGTGTTCCTTTCGAGAGATAACGCAGTTCACAATGCTAAACAAGGTGGTAGACCTTATTGCTTCTAACTTTAATGTGTCTCTTTGAAGAGCTACAGTGCTCCTGCCATTCACTATAGAGGGGTCATTTTGCAAAAAGTTGATGATACAGAACTGTGATAACACTAAGGGATAGGCAAAAGCCTTTGAAAATATTAACTGAATTCACAATACTAAACAAGTTGCTAGACCTTCTTGCTTCTAAAATTAATGGTTCTCTAACAAGACCAACAGTGCTCCTTTCATTCACTTGTATTCTCATTCATGGATACAATTAGAGCAAGCTCCATTCACAATGCAAAGCATGCTGCTAGACCTTCTCCCTCCTAACATTAGTGGTTTTCTTCGAAGAGCTAGAGTGCTTCTATACTCACTTGAAATTGGCTATTTGGCACAAAGTTGATGTTCCTCACCCATGAAAACACTGAGAGTTAGGCAGTACTCCTTTACACAGCAAACTCAAATCAAACTGCAAAACAAGGCTCTAGGACCTCTTGCTTCAAACATGAATGATTCTCTCACAGAAGCTACACTGCATCTTCCTTTCAGTTGTATGGGGCCATTTTCAACAAAGGTAATGTTTCTCATTCTTGAAAACACTGAGAGGTAGGCACTATTGCCTGATACAGCAAACTCAGTTCACATCCTAAGCAAACTGCTAGACCCTCTTCCTTCTAACCTGAATTATTTTATTAGAACTACAGTGTTTCTCCACAAACTTGAAGGGGCCTATTTGGCTCAACGTTGATGTTCCTCACCAAGGAAAAAGCTTAG
The DNA here is from genome assembly GCF_047511655.1 of Castor canadensis. NCBI lineage: Eukaryota > Metazoa > Chordata > Mammalia > Rodentia > Castoridae > Castor > Castor canadensis. The sequence goes on from NW_027395394.1 coordinate 61,224, forward strand.
AGTTAGGCAGTATTCCTTGAGACAGCAAACTCAATTCCAACTGCAAAAGAACGTGCTAGCCCCTCTTGCTTCAAACATTATCGATTCCCTCACCCAAGCTACACTGCAACTTCAATTCAGTTATAAGGGGCCATTGTGAACAAAGGTGATGTTTCTCACTCTTGAAAACACTGACAGGTAGGCATTATTCCCTTACACAGCAAACTCAGTTCACAATGCAAAGCAAACTGCTAGACCCTCTATCGTCTAACATGAAAGATTTTATTCAAACTAGAGTGTTTCTCCACTCACTTGAAAGGGCCTACTAGGCTCAAAGTTGATGTTCCTCACTCAGGAAAAAGCTGTGAGTTAGGTAGTATTCCTTGAGACAGGAAACTCAATTCAAACTGCAAAACAAGTTTCTAGGCCCTCTTACTTCAAACATGAATGATTCTCTCACAGAATCTACACTGCATCTTCCATTCAGTTGTATGGGGCCAATTTCAACAAAGGTAATGTTTCTCATTCTTGAAAACACTGAGAGGTAGGCAGTATTCCTTGAAACAGCAAACTCAATTCCACCTGCAAAACAAGGTTCTGGGCCCTCTTGCTTCGAACATGAACGATTCTGTCACAGAAGCTACACTGCTGCATCTTCCTTTCAGTTGTATGGGGCCATTGTGAACAAAGGTGATGTTTCTCACTCTTGAAAACACTGACAGGTAGGTAGCATTGCCTTATACATCAAACTCAGTTCACAATGTAAAGCGAGCTGCTAGACCCTCTTCCTTCTAACAGGAAAGATTTTCTTAGAAGCACTACAATGTTTCTCCACTCACTTGAAAGGGGCTAATAGGCACAAAGTTCATGTTCCTCACCCATGAAAAAGCTGAGAGGTAGGCAGTATTCCTTTAAACAGCAAACTCAAATCAAACTGCAAAGCAAGGTTCTAAGCCCTCTTACTTCAAACATGAACGATTCTCTCACAGAAGCCACACTGCATCTTCCTTTCAGTTGTATGGGGCCATTTTCAGCAAAGGTAATGTTTCTCATTCTTGAAAACACTGAGAGGTAGGCACTATTGCATTATACAGCAAACTCAGTTCACAATCCTAAGCAAACTGCTAGACCTCTTCCTTCTAACATGAATTATTTTATTAGAACTAGAGAGTCTCTCCATTCACTCGATAGAGCCTATTTGACGCAAAGTTGATGTTCCTCACCCAGGAAAAACCTGAGATTTAGGCAGTATTCCTTGAGACAGCAAACTCAATTCAAACTGCAAAGCAAGGTTCTAGGCCCTCTTACTTCATACATGAATTATTCTCTCACTGAAGCTACACTGCATCTTCCTTTCAGTTGAATGGGGCCATTTTCAACAAAGGTAATGTTTCTCATTCTTGAAAACACTGAGAGGTAGGCAGTGTTCCTTCAAACAGCAAAGTGAATTCCAACTGCAAAACAAGGTGCTAGCCCCTCTTGCTTCAAACATTATTGATTCTCTCACACAAGCTACACTGCTTCTTCCATTCAATTGTATAGAGCCATTGTGAACAAAGGTAATGATTCTCATTCTTGAAATCACTGAGAGGTAGGCACTATTCCCTTATACAGGAAACTCAGTTCACAATGCTAAGCAAACTGCTAGACCCTCTTCCTTCTAACATGAAAGGTTTTGTTCGAACTATAGTGTTTCACCACTCACTTGTAAGGGCCTATTTGGCTCAAAGTTGATGTTCCTCACCCAGGAAAAAGCTGAGATTTAGACAGTATTCCTTGAGACAGCAAACTCAATTCAAACTGCAAAACAAGGTTCTAGGGCCTCTTACTTCAAACATGAATGATTCTCTCCCAGAAGGTACACTGCATCTTCCTTTCTGTTGTATGGGGCCATTTTCAAAAAGGTAATGTTTCTCATTCTTGAAATCCCTGAGAGGTAGGCACTATTCTCTTATACAGCCAACTCAGTTCACAAGGCTAAGCAAAATGCTAGACTCTCTTCCTTCTAGTATGAAAGATTTTATTCGAACTAGAGTGTTTCTCCACTCACACCAAAGGGGCTATTTGGCTGAAAGATGATGTTCCTCCCCCATGAAAATGCTGAGACTTAGGCAGTGTTCCTTTCGAGAGACAACTCAGTTCACAATGCTAAACAAGGTGGTAGACCTTATTGCTTCTAACTTTAATGTGTCTCTTTGAAGAGCTACAGTGCTCCTGCCATTCACTATAGAGGGATCATTTTGCAAAAAGTTGATGATACAGAACTGTGAAAACACTAAGGGATATGCAGAAGCCTTTGAAAATGTTAATGGAATTCACAATACTAAACAAGTCGCTAGACCCTCTTGCTTCTAAAATTAATGGTTCTCTAACAAGACCAACAGTGCTCCTTTCATTCACTTGTATTCTCATCCATGGATACACTTAGAGGTAGGCATTGTTCTTTTCAAGAGCAAGCTCCATTCACAATGCAAAGCATGCTGCTAGACCTTCTTCCTCCTAAGATTAGTGGTTTTCTTCGAAGAGCTACAGTGCTTCTATACTCACTTGAAATTGGCTATTTGGCACAAAGTTGATGTTCTTCACCTATGAAAATACTGAGAGTTAGGCAGTATTCATTTACACAGCAAACTCAAATGAAACCGCAAAACAAGGCTCTAGGACCTCTTGCTTCAAACATGAATGATTCTCTCACAGAAGCTACACTGCATCTTCCTTTCAGTTGTATGGGGCCATTTTCAACAAAGGTAAGGTTTCTCATTCTTGAAAACACTGAGAGGTAGGCACTATTGCCTGATACAGCAAACTCAGTTCACAATCCTAAGCAAACTGCTAGACCTTCTTCCTTCTAACCTGAATTATTTTATTAGAACTAGAGTGTTTCTCCACAAACTTGAAAGGGCCTATTTGGCTCAACGTTGATGTTCCTCACCCAGGAAAAAGCTTAGAGTTAGGCAGTATTCCTTGAGACAGCAAACTCAATTCCAACTGCAAAAGAACGTGCTAGCCCCTCTTGCTTCAAACATTATTGATTCCCTCACCGAAGCTACACTGCAACTTCAATTCAATTATAAGGGGCCATTGTGAACAAAGGTGATGTTTCTCACTCTTGAAAACACTGACAGGTAGGCATTATTCCCTTACACAGCAAACTCAGTTCACAATGCAAAGCAAACTGCTAGACCCTCTATCGTCTAACATGAAAGATTTTATTCAAACTAGAGTGTTTCACCACTCACTTGAAAGGGCCTACTAGGCTCAAAGTTGATGTTCCTCACTCAGGAAAAAGCTGAGAGTTAGGCAGTATTCCTTGAGACAGCAAACTCAATTCCAACTGCAAAACAAGGTGCTAGCCCTCTTGCTTCAAACATTATTGATTCCCTCACACAAGCTTCACTGCATCTTCCATTCAGTTGTATGGGGCCATTGAGAACAAAGGTGATGTTTCTCAGTCTTGAAAACACTGAGAGGTAGGCAGTATTCCCTTATACAGCAAACTCAGTTCACAATGCAAAGCAAACTGCTAGACCCTCTTCCTTCTAACATAAAAGATTTTCTGAGTAGAGCTACAATGTTTCACCATTCACTTGAAAGGGGCTATTAGGCACAAAGTTGATGATCCTCACCCATGAAAAAGCTGAGACTTAGGCAATGTCCCTTTGAAAAGCCAACTCAATTCACAGTGCTAATCAAAGTGCTCGAGCCACTTTCTGCTAACATTCATATTTCTCTTATAAGAGCCTCAATGCTTCAGGCCTTCACAGGATATGGTGATTTTGAAAAAGGTGATGTTCTCCCCCATGAAAACAATGAGAGGTAGACTGTATTCCTTTCCACAATTAACTCAATACACAATGCTAAACAATGTGCTAGACCCTCTTCCTTCTAACATTAATGGTTTTATTAGAAGAGCTACAGTGTTTCTCCATTCATTTGAAAGGCGGTATTTGGCACAAAGTTTATGTTTTTCACTCAAAATAACACTGAGATGTAGGCCGTATTCTTATAACCAGCTAACTGAATTCACAATGCTATACAAGGTTCTTGGCCCTCTTGCTTGTAACATTCATGGTTCTCTTGGAAGAGAAACAGTGCTTCTTCCATTCACTTGCAAATGGCTGTTTAAAAAAGTAATGTTCTGCACAGTGTAAAGCCAGAGAGACAGGCAGTATTCCCTTGAAAAGTTCATTCACTTCTCACTGGTAAACAGCATGCTAGCCCCCCTTGCTTCTAACATTAATGCTGTTCTTAAAATAGAAACAGTGCTGCTTCCTTTCACTTGAATTTGGCACTTTTCCAAAAAAGTGATGTTCCACCCACCTGAAAACACTGTGTGCTAGGCAGTATATCCTTCAGGAAAGACTTTCTTGAATAGGAAATACTCTGGAGTTAGTAGGTATAGGTAAGAACTTTCTCAATGAAACCCCAGCAGCACAGCAACTAAGAGATAGCATAGACAAATGGGACCTCATAAAACTAAAAAGCTTCTGTTCATCAAAAGAAATGGTCTCTAAACTGAAGAGAACACCCACCGAGTGGGAGAAAATATTTGCCAGCTACACATCAGACAAAGGACTGATAACTAGAATATACAGGGAACTTAAAAAACTAAATTCTCCCAAAACTAATGAACAAATAAAGAAATGGGCATGTGAACTAAACAGAACTTTCTCAAAAGAAGAAATTCAAATGGCCCGAAAACACATGAAAAAATGCTCACCATCTCTAGCAATAAAGGAAATGCAAATTAAAACCACACTAAGATTCCACCTCACCCCTGTTAGAATAGCCATCATTAGCAACACCACCAACAACAGGTGTTGGCGAGGATGCGGGGAAAAAGGAACCCTCTTACACTGTTGGTGGGAATGTAGACTAGTACAACCACTCTGGAAAAAAATTTGGAGGCTACCTAAAAAGCTGGACATCGATCTACCATTTGATCCAGCAATACCACTCTTGGGGATATACCCAAAAGACTGTTACTCCAGAGGCACCTGCACATCCATGTTTATTGCGGCACTATTCACAATAGCCAAGTTATGGAAACAGCCAAGATGCCCCAGCACTGACGAATGGATTAAGAAAATGTGGTATCTATACACAATGGAATTTTATGCAGCCATGAAGAAGAACGAAATGTTATCATTCGCTGGTAAATGGATGGAATTGGAGAACATCATTCTGAGTGAGGTTAGCCTGGCTCAAAAGACCAAAAATCGTATGTTCTCCCTCATATGTGGACATTAGATCAAGGGCAAACACAACAAGGGGATTGGACTATGAGCACATGATAAAAGCGAGAGCACACAAGGGAGGGGTGAGGATAGGTAAGACACCTAAAAAACTAGCTAGCATTTGTTGCCCTTAATGCAGAGAAACTAAAGCAGATACCTTAAAGCAACTGAGGCCAATAGGAAAAGGGGACCAGGAACTAGAGAAAAGGTTAGATTAAAAAGAATTAACCTAGAAGGTAACACCCACGCACAGGAAATCAATGTGAGTCAATGCCCTGTATAGGTATCCTCATCTCAACCAGCAAAACCCCTTGTTCCTTCCTATTATTGCTTATACTCTCTTTACAACAAAATTAGAGATAAGGGCAAAATAGTTTCTGCTGGGTATTGAGGGGGGGAGCGGGAGGGGGTGGAGTGGGTGGTAAGGGAGGGGGTGGGGGCAGGGGGGAGAAATAAACCAAGCCTTGTATGCACATATGAATAATAAAAGAAAAATGAAAAACAAAAAAAAAAGAAAGACTTTCTTTGGGAAGCATTCTTTCACGTACTAATTCAATTCACACAGGGAAACAATGTGCCAGAACCTCCTGCTGCAAACCTGGACATCTGCATTACAAGAGATACAATGTTTCTTCCATTCACTTGAATGGGGCTTTTTTGCCAAAGACTGTATTCCTCAAACTTTAAAAGCCTGAGAGATAGGCAGTATTCCTTTTAAATGCTTACTCAATTTAAAGTCCTAAACAAAGTGCTAGACCCTCTTTCTTGTAACGTTTGTGGTTCTCTACAGGACATAGAGTAATTCTTCCATTCATTGAAAGGGGCAATTTTGTGCGAAAATGATGTTCCCCACACTTCAGAAAACTGAGAGACAGGCGCTTCTCCTTTTAAAATTCGCTCAACTAACACTGCTCAACAAGGAGCTGGACCCTATTGCTTCTGTCATGAATGGTTCTATTACAAGACACACAGAGCTTTTTCCATTCACTTTAAGGGGTTATTTGGCACAAAGGTGATATTAGTCACCCAAGAGAACACTGAGTGGAAGTCAGTATTACTTTAAACAGGTACCTCAATTCTAAACGCATAACAAGGAGCATGACACTTATACTTCTTACATCCATCTTACTCCCACAAGACATGCAGGCATGAATCAATTCCCTTCAAAGAGGCAATTTTCCACACAGTTGATGTTCCTCACCATGAAAGCACTGACCAGTAGGCAGTATTCCTTTAAACAGCAAACTCAAATCAAACTGCAAAACAAGGTTCTAGGCCGTCTTACATCAAACATGAACGATTCTGTCACAGAAGCTACACTGCTGCATCTTCCTTTCAGTTGTATGGGGTCATTGTGAACAAATGTGATGTTTGTCACTGTTGAAAACACTGACAGGTAGGTAGTACTCCCTTATACATCAAACTCAGTTCACAATGTAAAGCAAGCTGCTAGACCCTCTTCCTTCTAACATGAAAGATTTTCTTAGAAGCACTACAATGTTTCTCCACTCACTTGAAAGGGGCTAATAGACACAAAGTTCATGTTCCTCACCCATGAAAAAGCTGAGAGGTAGGCAGTATTCCTTTAAACAGCAAACACAAATCAAACTGCAAAGCAAGGTTCTAAGCCCTCTTACTTCAAACATGAACGTTTCTCACACAGAAGCCACACTGCATCTTCCTTTCAGTTGTATGGGGCCATTTTCAACAAAGGTAATGTTTCTCATTCTTGAAAACACTGAGAGGTAGGCACTATTGCCTTATACAGCAAACTCAGTTCACAATCCTAAGCAAACTGCTAGACCCTCTTCCTTCTAACATGAATTATTTTATTAGAACTAGAGAGTCTCTCCATTCACTCGATAGGGCCTATTTGACGCAAAGTTGATGTTCCTCACCCAGGAAAATCCTGAGATTTAGGCAGTATTCCTTGAGAGAGCAAACTCAATTCAAACTGGAAAGCAAGGTTCTAGGCCCTCTTACTTCATATATGAATGATTCTCTCACAGAAGCTACACTGCATCTTCCTTTCAGTTGTATGGGGCCATTTTCAACAAAGGTAATGTTTCTCTTTCTTGAAATCCCTGAGAGGTAGGCACTATTCTCTTATACAGCCAACACAGTTCAAAAGGCTAAGCAAAGTGCTACACTCTCTTCCTTCTAAGTATGAAATATTTTATTCGAACTAGAGTGTTTCTCCACTCACTCAAAAGGGGCTATTTGGCTGAAAGATGATGTTCCTCCCCCATGAAAAAGCTGAGACTTAGGCAGTGTTCCTTTCGAGAGATAACGCAGTTCACAATGCTAAACAAGGTGGTAGACCTTATTGCTTCTAACTTTAATGTGTCTCTTTGAAGAGCTACAGTGCTCCTGCCATTCACTATAGAGGGGTCATTTTGCAAAAAGTTGATGATACAGAACTGTGATAACACTAAGGGATAGGCAAAAGCCTTTGAAAATATTAACTGAATTCACAATACTAAACAAGTTGCTAGACCTTCTTGCTTCTAAAATTAATGGTTCTCTAACAAGACCAACAGTGCTCCTTTCATTCACTTGTATTCTCATTCATGGATACAATTAGAGCAAGCTCCATTCACAATGCAAAGCATGCTGCTAGACCTTCTCCCTCCTAACATTAGTGGTTTTCTTCGAAGAGCTAGAGTGCTTCTATACTCACTTGAAATTGGCTATTTGGCACAAAGTTGATGTTCCTCACCCATGAAAACACTGAGAGTTAGGCAGTACTCCTTTACACAGCAAACTCAAATCAAACTGCAAAACAAGGCTCTAGGACCTCTTGCTTCAAACATGAATGATTCTCTCACAGAAGCTACACTGCATCTTCCTTTCAGTTGTATGGGGCCATTTTCAACAAAGGTAATGTTTCTCATTCTTGAAAACACTGAGAGGTAGGCACTATTGCCTGATACAGCAAACTCAGTTCACATCCTAAGCAAACTGCTAGACCCTCTTCCTTCTAACCTGAATTATTTTATTAGAACTACAGTGTTTCTCCACAAACTTGAAGGGGCCTATTTGGCTCAACGTTGATGTTCCTCACCAAGGAAAAAGCTTAGAGTTAGGCAGTATTCCTTGAGACAGCAAACTCAATTCCAACTGCAAAAGAACGTGCTAGCCCCTCTTGCTTCAAACATTATCGATTCCCTCACCCAAGCTACACTGCAACTTCAATTCAGTTATAAGGGGCCATTGTGAACAAAGGTGATGTTTCTCACTCTTGAAAACACTGACAGGTAGGCATTATTCCCTTACACAGCAAACTCAGTTCACAATGCAAAGCAAACTGCTAGACCCTCTATCGTCTAACATGAAAGATTTTATTCAAACTAGAGTGTTTCTCCACTCACTTGAAAGGGCCTACTAGGCTCAAAGTTGATGTTCCTCACTCAGGAAAAAGCTGTGAGTTAGGTAGTATTCCTTGAGACAGGAAACTCAATTCAAACTGCAAAACAAGTTTCTAGGCCCTCTTACTTCAAACATGAATGATTCTCTCACAGAATCTACACTGCATCTTCCATTCAGTTGTATGGGGCCAATTTCAACAAAGGTAATGTTTCTCATTCTTGAAAACACTGAGAGGTAGGCAGTATTCCTTGAAACAGCAAACTCAATTCCACCTGCAAAACAAGGTTCTGGGCCCTCTTGCTTCGAACATGAACGATTCTGTCACAGAAGCTACACTGCTGCATCTTCCTTTCAGTTGTATGGGGCCATTGTGAACAAAGGTGATGTTTCTCACTCTTGAAAACACTGACAGGTAGGTAGCATTGCCTTATACATCAAACTCAGTTCACAATGTAAAGCGAGCTGCTAGACCCTCTTCCTTCTAACAGGAAAGATTTTCTTAGAAGCACTACAATGTTTCTCCACTCACTTGAAAGGGGCTAATAGGCACAAAGTTCATGTTCCTCACCCATGAAAAAGCTGAGAGGTAGGCAGTATTCCTTTAAACAGCAAACTCAAATCAAACTGCAAAGCAAGGTTCTAAGCCCTCTTACTTCAAACATGAACGATTCTCTCACAGAAGCCACACTGCATCTTCCTTTCAGTTGTATGGGGCCATTTTCAGCAAAGGTAATGTTTCTCATTCTTGAAAACACTGAGAGGTAGGCACTATTGCATTATACAGCAAACTCAGTTCACAATCCTAAGCAAACTGCTAGACCTCTTCCTTCTAACATGAATTATTTTATTAGAACTAGAGAGTCTCTCCATTCACTCGATAGAGCCTATTTGACGCAAAGTTGATGTTCCTCACCCAGGAAAAACCTGAGATTTAGGCAGTATTCCTTGAGACAGCAAACTCAATTCAAACTGCAAAGCAAGGTTCTAGGCCCTCTTACTTCATACATGAATTATTCTCTCACTGAAGCTACACTGCATCTTCCTTTCAGTTGAATGGGGCCATTTTCAACAAAGGTAATGTTTCTCATTCTTGAAAACACTGAGAGGTAGGCAGTGTTCCTTCAAACAGCAAAGTGAATTCCAACTGCAAAACAAGGTGCTAGCCCCTCTTGCTTAAAACATTATTGATTCTCTCACACAAGCTACACTGCTTCTTCCATTCAATTGTATAGAGCCATTGTGAACAAAGGTAATGATTCTCATTCTTGAAATCACTGAGAGGTAGGCACTATTCCCTTATACAGGAAACTCAGTTCACAATGCTAAGCAAACTGCTAGACCCTCTTCCTTCTAACATGAAAGGTTTTGTTCGAACTATAGTGTTTCACCACTCACTTGTAAGGGCCTATTTGGCTCAAAGTTGATGTTCCTCACCCAGGAAAAAGCTGAGATTTAGACAGTATTCCTTGAGACAGCAAACTCAATTCAAACTGCAAAACAAGGTTCTAGGGCCTCTTACTTCAAACATGAATGATTCTCTCCCAGAAGGTACACTGCATCTTCCTTTCTGTTGTATGGGGCCATTTTCAAAAAGGTAATGTTTCTCATTCTTGAAATCCCTGAGAGGTAGGCACTATTCTCTTATACAGCCAACTCAGTTCACAAGGCTAAGCAAAATGCTAGACTCTCTTCCTTCTAGTATGAAAGATTTTATTCGAACTAGAGTGTTTCTCCACTCACACCAAAGGGGCTATTTGGCTGAAAGATGATGTTCCTCCCCCATGAAAATGCTGAGACTTAGGCAGTGTTCCTTTCGAGAGACAACTCAGTTCACAATGCTAAACAAGGTGGTAGACCTTATTGCTTCTAACTTTAATGTGTCTCTTTGAAGAGCTACAGTGCTCCTGCCATTCACTATAGAGGGATCATTTTGCAAAAAGTTGATGATACAGAACTGTGAAAACACTAAGGGATATGCAGAAGCCTTTGAAAATGTTAATGGAATTCACAATACTAAACAAGTCGCTAGACCCTCTTGCTTCTAAAATTAATGGTTCTCTAACAAGACCAACAGTGCTCCTTTCATTCACTTGTATTCTCATCCATGGATACACTTAGAGGTAGGCATTGTTCTTTTCAAGAGCAAGCTCCATTCACAATGCAAAGCATGCTGCTAGACCTTCTTCCTCCTAAGATTAGTGGTTTTCTTCGAAGAGCTACAGTGCTTCTATACTCACTTGAAATTGGCTATTTGGCACAAAGTTGATGTTCTTCACCTATGAAAATACTGAGAGTTAGGCAGTATTCATTTACACAGCAAACTCAAATGAAACCGCAAAACAAGGCTCTAGGACCTCTTGCTTCAAACATGAATGATTCTCTCACAGAAGCTACACTGCATCTTCCTTTCAGTTGTATGGGGCCATTTTCAACAAAGGTAAGGTTTCTCATTCTTGAAAACACTGAGAGGTAGGCACTATTGCCTGATACAGCAAACTCAGTTCACAATCCTAAGCAAACTGCTAGACCTTCTTCCTTCTAACCTGAATTATTTTATTAGAACTAGAGTGTTTCTCCACAAACTTGAAAGGGCCTATTTGGCTCAACGTTGATGTTCCTCACCCAGGAAAAAGCTTAGAGTTAGGCAGTATTCCTTGAGACAGCAAACTCAATTCCAACTGCAAAAGAACGTGCTAGCCCCTCTTGCTTCAAACATTATTGATTCCCTCACCGAAGCTACACTGCAACTTCAATTCAATTATAAGGGGCCATTGTGAACAAAGGTGATGTTTCTCACTCTTGAAAACACTGACAGGTAGGCATTATTCCCTTACACAGCAAACTCAGTTCACAATGCAAAGCAAACTGCTAGACCCTCTATCGTCTAACATGAAAGATTTTATTCAAACTAGAGTGTTTCACCACTCACTTGAAAGGGCCTACTAGGCTCAAAGTTGATGTTCCTCACTCAGGAAAAAGCTGAGAGTTAGGCAGTATTCCTTGAGACAGCAAACTCAATTCCAACTGCAAAACAAGGTGCTAGCCCTCTTGCTTCAAACATTATTGATTCCCTCACACAAGCTTCACTGCATCTTCCATTCAGTTGTATGGGGCCATTGAGAACAAAGGTGATGTTTCTCAGTCTTGAAAACACTGAGAGGTAGGCAGTATTCCCTTATACAGCAAACTCAGTTCACAATGCAAAGCAAACTGCTAGACCCTCTTCCTTCTAACATAAAAGATTTTCTGAGTAGAGCTACAATGTTTCACCATTCACTTGAAAGGGGCTATTAGGCACAAAGTTGATGATCCTCACCCATGAAAAAGCTGAGACTTAGGCAATGTCCCTTTGAAAAGCCAACTCAATTCACAGTGCTAATCAAAGTGCTCGAGCCACTTTCTGCTAACATTCATATTTCTCTTATAAGAGCCTCAATGCTTCAGGCCTTCACAGGATATGGTGATTTTGAAAAAGGTGATGTTCTCCCCCATGAAAACAATGAGAGGTAGACTGTATTCCTTTCCACAATTAACTCAATACACAATGCTAAACAATGTGCTAGACCCTCTTCCTTCTAACATTAATGGTTTTATTAGAAGAGCTACAGTGTTTCTCCATTCATTTGAAAGGCGGTATTTGGCACAAAGTTTATGTTTTTCACTCAAAATAACACTGAGATGTAGGCCGTATTCTTATAACCAGCTAACTGAATTCACAATGCTATACAAGGTTCTTGGCCCTCTTGCTTGTAACATTCATGGTTCTCTTGGAAGAGAAACAGTGCTTCTTCCATTCACTTGCAAATGGCTGTTTAAAAAAGTAATGTTCTGCACAGTGTAAAGCCAGAGAGACAGGCAGTATTCCCTTGAAAAGTTCATTCACTTCTCACTGGTAAACAGCATGCTAGCCCCCCTTGCTTCTAACATTAATGCTGTTCTTAAAATAGAAACAGTGCTGCTTCCTTTCACTTGAATTTGGCACTTTTCCAAAAAAGTGATGTTCCACCCACCTGAAAACACTGTGTGCTAGGCAGTATATCCTTCAGGAAAGACTTTCTTGAATAGGAAATACTCTGGAGTTAGTAGGTATAGGTAAGAACTTTCTCAATGAAACCCCAGCAGCACAGCAACTAAGAGATAGCATAGACAAATGGGACCTCATAAAACTAAAAAGCTTCTGTTCATCAAAAGAAATGGTCTCTAAACTGAAGAGAACACCCACCGAGTGGGAGAAAATATTTGCCAGCTACACATCAGACAAAGGACTGATAACTAGAATATACAGGGAACTTAAAAAACTAAATTCTCCCAAAACTAATGAACAAATAAAGAAATGGGCATGTGAACTAAACAGAACTTTCTCAAAAGAAGAAATTCAAATGGCCCGAAAACACATGAAAAAATGCTCACCATCTCTAGCAATAAAGGAAATGCAAATTAAAACCACACTAAGATTCCACCTCACCCCTGTTAGAATAGCCATCATTAGCAACACCACCAACAACAGGTGTTGGCGAGGATGCGGGGAAAAAGGAACCCTCTTACACTGTTGGTGGGAATGTAGACTAGTACAACCACTCTGGAAAAAAATTTGGAGGCTACCTAAAAAGCTGGACATCGATCTACCATTTGATCCAGCAATACCACTCTTGGGGATATACCCAAAAGACTGTTACTCCAGAGGCACCTGCACATCCATGTTTATTGCGGCACTATTCACAATAGCCAAGTTATGGAAACAGCCAAGATGCCCCAGCACTGACGAATGGATTAAGAAAATGTGGTATCTATACACAATGGAATTTTATGCAGCCATGAAGAAGAACGAAATGTTATCATTCGCTGGTAAATGGATGGAATTGGAGAACATCATTCTGAGTGAGGTTAGCCTGGCTCAAAAGACCAAAAATCGTATGTTCTCCCTCATATGTGGACATTAGATCAAGGGCAAACACAACAAGGGGATTGGACTATGAGCACATGATAAAAGCGAGAGCACACAAGGGAGGGGTGAGGATAGGTAAGACACCTAAAAAACTAGCTAGCATTTGTTGCCCTTAATGCAGAGAAACTAAAGCAGATACCTTAAAGCAACTGAGGCCAATAGGAAAAGGGGACCAGGAACTAGAGAAAAGGTTAGATTAAAAAGAATTAACCTAGAAGGTAACACCCACGCACAGGAAATCAATGTGAGTCAATGCCCTGTATAGGTATCCTCATCTCAACCAGCAAAACCCCTTGTTCCTTCCTATTATTGCTTATACTCTCTTTACAACAAAATTAGAGATAAGGGCAAAATAGTTTCTGCTGGGTATTGAGGGGGGGAGCGGGAGGGGGTGGAGTGGGTGGTAAGGGAGGGGGTGGGGGCAGGGGGGAGAAATAAACCAAGCCTTGTATGCACATATGAATAATAAAAGAAAAATGAAAAACAAAAAAAAAAGAAAGACTTTCTTTGGGAAGCATTCTTTCACGTACTAATTCAATTCACACAGGGAAACAATGTGCCAGAACCTCCTGCTGCAAACCTGGACATCTGCATTACAAGAGATACAATGTTTCTTCCATTCACTTGAATGGGGCTTTTTTGCCAAAGACTGTATTCCTCAAACTTTAAAAGCCTGAGAGATAGGCAGTATTCCTTTTAAATGCTTACTCAATTTAAAGTCCTAAACAAAGTGCTAGACCCTCTTTCTTGTAACGTTTGTGGTTCTCTACAGGACATAGAGTAATTCTTCCATTCATTGAAAGGGGCAATTTTGTGCGAAAATGATGTTCCCCACACTTCAGAAAACTGAGAGACAGGCGCTTCTCCTTTTAAAATTCGCTCAACTAACACTGCTCAACAAGGAGCTGGACCCTATTGCTTCTGTCATGAATGGTTCTATTACAAGACACACAGAGCTTTTTCCATTCACTTTAAGGGGTTATTTGGCACAAAGGTGATATTAGTCACCCAAGAGAACACTGAGTGGAAGTCAGTATTACTTTAAACAGGTACCTCAATTCTAAACGCATAACAAGGAGCATGACACTTATACTTCTTACATCCATCTTACTCCCACAAGACATGCAGGCATGAATCAATTCCCTTCAAAGAGGCAATTTTCCACACAGTTGATGTTCCTCACCATGAAAGCACTGACCAGTAGGCAGTATTCCTTTAAACAGCAAACTCAAATCAAACTGCAAAACAAGGTTCTAGGCCGTCTTACATCAAACATGAACGATTCTGTCACAGAAGCTACACTGCTGCATCTTCCTTTCAGTTGTATGGGGTCATTGTGAACAAATGTGATGTTTGTCACTGTTGAAAACACTGACAGGTAGGTAGTACTCCCTTATACATCAAACTCAGTTCACAATGTAAAGCAAGCTGCTAGACCCTCTTCCTTCTAACATGAAAGATTTTCTTAGAAGCACTACAATGTTTCTCCACTCACTTGAAAGGGGCTAATAGACACAAAGTTCATGTTCCTCACCCATGAAAAAGCTGAGAGGTAGGCAGTATTCCTTTAAACAGCAAACACAAATCAAACTGCAAAGCAAGGTTCTAAGCCCTCTTACTTCAAACATGAACGTTTCTCACACAGAAGCCACACTGCATCTTCCTTTCAGTTGTATGGGGCCATTTTCAACAAAGGTAATGTTTCTCATTCTTGAAAACACTGAGAGGTAGGCACTATTGCCTTATACAGCAAACTCAGTTCACAATCCTAAGCAAACTGCTAGACCCTCTTCCTTCTAACATGAATTATTTTATTAGAACTAGAGAGTCTCTCCATTCACTCGATAGGGCCTATTTGACGCAAAGTTGATGTTCCTCACCCAGGAAAATCCTGAGATTTAGGCAGTATTCCTTGAGAGAGCAAACTCAATTCAAACTGGAAAGCAAGGTTCTAGGCCCTCTTACTTCATATATGAATGATTCTCTCACAGAAGCTACACTGCATCTTCCTTTCAGTTGTATGGGGCCATTTTCAACAAAGGTAATGTTTCTCTTTCTTGAAATCCCTGAGAGGTAGGCACTATTCTCTTATACAGCCAACACAGTTCAAAAGGCTAAGCAAAGTGCTACACTCTCTTCCTTCTAAGTATGAAATATTTTATTCGAACTAGAGTGTTTCTCCACTCACTCAAAAGGGGCTATTTGGCTGAAAGATGATGTTCCTCCCCCATGAAAAAGCTGAGACTTAGGCAGTGTTCCTTTCGAGAGATAACGCAGTTCACAATGCTAAACAAGGTGGTAGACCTTATTGCTTCTAACTTTAATGTGTCTCTTTGAAGAGCTACAGTGCTCCTGCCATTCACTATAGAGGGGTCATTTTGCAAAAAGTTGATGATACAGAACTGTGATAACACTAAGGGATAGGCAAAAGCCTTTGAAAATATTAACTGAATTCACAATACTAAACAAGTCGCTAGACCTTCTTGCTTCTAAAATTAATGGTTCTCTAACAAGACCAACAGTGCTCCTTTCATTCACTTGTATTCTCATTCATGGATACAATTAGAGGTAGGCATTGTTTTTTTCAAGAGCAAGCTCCATTCACAATGCAAAGCATGCTGCTAGACCTTCTCCCTCCTAACATTAGTGGTTTTCTTCGAAGAGCTAGAGTGCTTCTATACTCACTTGAAATTAGCTATTTGGCACAAAGTTGATGTTCCTCACCCATGAAAACACTGAGAGTTAGGCAGTACTCCTTTACACAGCAAACTCAAATCAAACTGCAAAACAAGGCTCTAGGACCTCTTGCTTCAAACATGAATGATTCTCTCACAGAAGCTACACTGCATCTTCCTTTCAGTTGTATGGGGCCATTTTCAACAAAGGTAATGTTTCTCATTCTTGAAAACACTGAGAGGTAGGCACTATTGCCTGATACAGCAAACTCAGTTCACATCCTAAGCAAACTGCTAGACCCTCTTCCTTCTAACCTGAATTATTTTATTAGAACTACAGTGTTTCTCCACAAACTTGAAGGGGCCTATTTGGCTCAACGTTGATGTTCCTCACCAAGGAAAAAGCTTAGAGTTAGGCAGTATTCCTTGAGACAGCAAACTCAATTCCAACTGCAAAAGAACGTGCTAGCCCCTCTTGCTTCAAACATTATCGATTCCCTCACCCAAGCTACACTGCAACTTCAATTCAGTTATAAGGGGCCATTGTGAACAAAGGTGATGTTTCTCACTCTTGAAAACACTGACAGGTAGGCATTATTCCCTTACACAGCAAACTCAGTTCACAATGCAAAGCAAACTGCTAGACCCTCTATCGTCTAACATGAAAGATTTTATTCAAACTAGAGTGTTTCTCCACTCACTTGAAAGGGCCTACTAGGCTCAAAGTTGATGTTCCTCACTCAGGAAAAAGCTGTGAGTTAGGTAGTATTCCTTGAGACAGGAAACTCAATTCAAACTGCAAAACAAGTTTCTAGGCCCTCTTACTTCAAACATGAATGATTCTCTCACAGAATCTACACTGCATCTTCCTTTCAGTTGAATGGGGCCATTTTCAACAAAGGTAATGTTTGTCATTCTTGAAAACACTGAGAGGTAGGCAGTGTTCCTTCAAACAGCAAAGTCAATTCCAACTGCAAAACAAGGTGCTAGCCCCTCTTGCTTCAAACATTATTGATTCTCTCACACAAGCTACACTGCTTCTTCCATTCAATTGTATAGAGCCATTGTGAACAAAGGTAATGATTCTCATTCTTGAAATCACTGAGAGGTAGGCACTATTCCCTTATACAGGAAACTCAGTTCACAATGCTAAGCAAACTGCTAGACCCTCTTCCTTCTAACATGAAAGGTTTTGTTCGAACTATAGTGTTTCACCACTCACTTGTAAGGGCCTATTTGGCTCAAAGTTGATGTTCCTCACCCAGGAAAAAGCTGAGATTTAGACAGTATTCCTTGAGACAGCAAACTCAATTCAAACTGCAAAACAAGGTTCTAGGGCCTCTTACTTCAAACATGAATGATTCTCTCCCAGAAGGTACACTGCATCTTCCTTTCTGTTGTATGGGGCCATTTTCAAAAAGGTAATGTTTCTCATTCTTGAAATCCCTGAGAGGTAGGCACTATTCTCTTATACAGCCAACTCAGTTCACAAGGCTAAGCAAAATGCTAGACCCTCTTCCGTCTAACATGAATTATTTTATTAGAACTAGAGAGTCTCTCCATTCACTCGATAGGGCCTATTTGACGCAAAGTTGATGTTCCTCACCCAGGAAAAACCTGAGATTTAGGCAGTATTCCTTGAGACAACAAACTCAATTCAAACTGCAAAGCAAGGTTCTAAGCCCTCTTACTTCATACATGAATTATTCTCTCACTGAAGCTACACTGCATCTTCCTTTCAGTTGAATGGGGCCATTTTCAACAAAGGTAATGTTTGTCATTCTTGAAAACACTGAGAGGTAGGCAGTGTTCCTTCAAACAGCAAAGTCAATTCCAACTGCAAAACAAGGTGCTAGCCCCTCTTGCTTCAAACATTATGGATTCTCTCACACAAGCTACACTGCTTCTTCCATTCAATTGTATAGAGCCATTGTGAACAAAGGTAATGATTCTCATTCTTGAAATCACTGAGAGGTAGGCACTATTCCCTTATACAGGAAACTCAGTTCACAATGCTAAGCAAACTGCTAGACCCTCTTCCTTCTAACATGGAAGGTTTTGTTCGAACTAGAGTGTTTCACCACTCACTTGTAAGGGCCTATTTGGCTCAAAGTTGATGTTCCTCACCCAGGAAAAAGCTGAGATTTAGACAGTATTCCTTGAGACAGCAAACTCAATTCAAACTGCAAAACAAGGTTCTAGGCCGTCTTACATCAAACATGAATGATTCTCTCACAGAAGCTACAATGCATCTTCCTTTCAGTTGTATGGGGCCATTTTCAACAAAGGTAAGGTTTCTCATTCTTGAAAACACTGAGAGGTAGGCAGTATTCCTTGAAACAGCAAAGTCAATTCCAACTGCAAAGCAAGGTGCTAGCCCCTCTTGCTTCAAACATTATTGATTCTCTCCAACAAGCTACCCTGTTTCTTCCATTCAATTGTAAAGAGCCATTGTGAACAAAGGTGATGTTTCTCATTCTTGAAAATACTGACAGATATTCAGTATTCCCTTACACTTCAAACGCAGTTCACAATGCAAAGGAAGCTGCTAGACCCTCTTCCTTCTAACATGAAAGATTTTCTTAGAACCAGAACAAGGTTTCTCCACTCACATGAAAGGGGCTATTAGTCACAAAGTCGATATTTCTCACACATGAAAAAGCTGACAAGTAGTCAGTATTCCTTTAAACAGCAAGCTCAAATCAAGTGCAAAACAAGGTTCCAGGCCCTCTTGCTTCAAACATGAATGATTCTCTCCCAGAAGCTACACTGCATCTTCCTTTCAGTTGTATGGGGCCATTTTCAACAAAGGTAATGTTTCTCATTCTTGAAAACACTGAGAGGTAGGCACTATTGCCTGATACAGCAAACTCAGTTCACAATCCTAAGCAAACTGCTAGACCCTCTTCCTTCTAACCGGAATTATTTTATTAGAACTAGAGTGTTTCTCCACAAACTTGAAAGGGCCTATTTGGCTCAACGTTGATGTTCCTCACCCAGGAAAAAGCTTAGAGTTAGGCAGTATTCCTTGAGACAGCAAACTCAATTCCAACTGCAAAAGAACGTGCTAGCCCCTCTTGCTTCAAACATTATTGATTCCCTCACCGAAGCTACACTGCAACTTCAATTCTGTTATAAGGGGCCATTGTGAACAAAGGTGATGTTTCTCACTCTTGAAAACACTGACAGGTAGGCATTATTCCCTTACACAGCAAACTCAGTTCACAATGCAAAGCAAACTGCTAGACCCTCTATCGTCTAACATGAAAGATTTTATTCAAACTAGAGTGTTTCTCCACTCACTTGAAAGGGCCTACTAGGCTCAAAGTTGATGTTCCTAACTCAGGAAAAAGCTGAGAGTTAGGTAGTATTCCTTGAGACAGGAAACTCAATTCAAACTGCAAAACAAGTTTCTAGGCCCTCTTACTTCAAACATGAATGATTCTCTCACAGAATCTACACTGCATCTTCCATTCAGTTGTATGGGGCCAATTTCAACAAAGGTAATGTTTCTCATTCTTGAAAACACTGAGAGGTAGGCAGTATTCCTTGAAACAGCAAACTCAATTCCACCTGCAAAACAAG
>NW_027395395.1:0-76579 GCF_047511655.1 Castor canadensis
CACAACCACAAACAAGCACAGACACTCATTTACACACAAACTCACAGAATCATCCAATTACAATTAAACCCTCACTTACAGAAACACACACTTACACACAACTCACACACTCACACACATTTTCACACTCACACACATGTACACACCTACAACTTTCCCACTCTCACTCACAGAAACACACACACAAAATCAGTCAGACAAACAAACACCTACCAACAAACACATGTACACACATTCACACACTCACTCACACCTTCAGCCTCGTATACTCTCACACATTCTCTCCCACACACCGTCATGCACACTCCCACACTTACTCACAAGTACCCACATATACACTCACACACTGACTCAAAAACACACCACCAAACACAAACTCTCACAACACATACACACAGAAACTCACACAGGCTGACTCACAATCACACTCACAGACATAAACACTCACCTAGGTGCACACTCATACAATCAGTCATACAGAAACACACACCTGCATGCACACATTCACTCACACACATTCACAAATTCACACTCTTACACAAGTACACAGACACATGCACAAACACACATACACACACTCTCATTGACCCATACAAACACATATAGATATACATAAACAGTAACACAAACGTGAACACAAACAAGCAAACACACACACATGCCCCTACTTTCACATTCACACACCCAGCCAAAAACACCCTCACACAGACACACACATACATTCTCACTCCCACGTGAATACCCAGATGTCAACACATTAACGTAAAAGAACACACACCCACTCAAACTCACCTTCCAATACACATGTACACACAGACGCACTCACACCTTCACACTCACTCAAAAATAGACGCACACAAATAAACACACAAATACACACAGTCAGACACACACACACTCACCCACACTGGAACACACACACTTACATTCACAGACTCACACACTTACTCAAACTCACACACACACATGCACACAGACGCACACACACACACACACACACACATACACAATCTGACACCACAATCCCCCAAATTTCAGCTTTCTACATTAGGTTGGAAAACAGTCTTTGACACACCTTTTCCAGTTTCATTTTCCCTCCGTTGGCAATTTTTTTGAACGTGGTGGCCTACAACTGCTCGCCTGCTAATCTCAGCATCCCATTGCTGGAATGAAAGGTGTGGAACAGATCCAGCTTATTTTTCATGGTGAGATTTGATTTCTAGGCTAGTCTCCACAAACAATGCTGGTAAACACAGCATTCCGAATGCCTAAGAAGCAAGGCATGGGCCACCAATGCTTGGGTTAACTTAGTCATTTATCAACTGCACCCAAAAACTCACTCACACTCATACACATACAAACACACATAGATATACACAAACAGCGCCCACACACATACACACGCTCCAAGACACACTCGCACTCACACTCACCCACACATGCACTCACACACACAGTCTCAAACACTCACCTACATAGACACACTCACACACACACATGCAGTCACACACACTCACAAACATCAACAATCATACACGTGTACACACATTCACACACGTACTCACACCATCCCCCTCACACTCACACCTACACACTCCCACACACTATCATACACACTTACACACGCTCACATCATGTAAACACATATATACTCACTAAGAAAAACTCACAACCATAAACCTCACATATATAACCACTCACATACTCAAACCTACAGAAACACACACCCTCATGCACACTCTCACTCCTGCACATATTCAAAAATTCACACACGTACCCATGTACACGGACACCTACGCCACCCACCTGCACATACATACATACACCCTCATACACACATACAAACACAAAAACACCAATAGATATATTCAAACACTCACATCCACACACCGGAACAGACGAACAAGCCATCACACACACATACACCTGCAGTCACATTCACAAACACCTAAAAACACCCTCACACATACAAACACACTCATGTACTCACATACACGTGAATACACATAAGCAAGAACACTAACATACGAAGACACACTCAGTCTCCTACTCGTCCACATAACCCCTCTACATCAATCACACACCTGAACACGCTAACACAATCTCTTGGACACCAATTCCCACACCTGCACCCAAATGAGCATTCACACGCCAATCCAAACACACTCAGTCACACACACCTGCACATACTCACACACCTGCACACTACAACACACACAGTCACCCACAATCACATTCACTCCTACTTTCACACACACAAAGTAGAAAATCCCTTTCAAATGCACATGCACACACAAATGCACTCCAATATTCACTCTCACACTCAAAAGTAGGCTCAAAATCAGACACACACAAATACACACTCACAAACATACACACTTGCACACAAAAACACACATGCAGAGATGCCAGCTCTCATTCACACATAATCACCTTCACAATAAAACACTCACACACTCTCCCTCACACACACACATGTACATGCACACAGGCATAGCAAACACACCTGAGTACACCCAACTAACACAAACATACAAAGATACACTCACTGTCATACTCACCAACGAGAAGTCAACACACTCACACACATAGACACCCTGAGACTTACACACCGGCAACAAATATCCACTCACACTCAGACCTAAACCCAATGACACTCACTCACACACACATGCACATTCTCACACACTCTCACACACTCACACACAACACACAAATACACATACTTACACACATATTCCCATACACATGCAAACTATTTCCCACAGGGACACAAAAATACACAATCAGGCCCAAATTCAAATACACAGGCACACACCCACAAACAAGCAAACAAACTCATACACAGGCACACACTGACAGAATCACTCAATGACAATTACACACTCACCTACAGTTACACTCACAAACTTACACACAACTCACAGCTTCAGCCTGACATACACGGACACATACTCTCCCAAACACTGTCATACACACTCCCACACACACTCACAACACGTACCCATATATACACTCACACAGACACACAATCATACCCCCACACACATTCACAACATGTTCACCCAGACACACTGACTGACACACAATCACACACTCCTGAAATCTCACATATATGCACACTTATACCTTCACTCCTACAGAAACACTCACCCGCATGCACACACTCACTCACACACACTCACAAATGCACACACAGAGACATGCACACAGACACATGCCCAAACACATATTCTCTCATACACACGAACACTCAAACACACATAGATATACACGAAGTTTAACACACACATGTGAAGACACAAACAAATAACACACACACATGCCCCTACTTTCCCATCCACACACCTACCAAAAAACACCCTCACACATAAACACACATACATTCTCACTCCCACGTGAATACCCAGATGTCAACACATTAATGTAAAAGAACACACACCCACTCAAACTCACACTCAAATACACATGTACACACAAACGCACTCACATGTTCACACTCACTCAAAAATAGTCTCACACAAATAAACACACAAATACACACACTCACACTCACACACTCACCCACACTTGAACACACACACTTACATTCACAGACTCACACACTTACTCAAACTCACACCAACGCATGCGCACACACACACACACATATGCAGTCTGACACCACAAACCCCGAAATTTCAGCTTTCTACATTTGCTCGGAAAACAGTCTTTGACCACCTTGCCCAGTTTCATTTTTCCTCCGTTGGCAATTTTTTTGAACGTGGTGGCCTACAACTGCTCGCCTGCAAATCTCAGCATCCCATTGCGGGAATGAAAGGTGTGGGACAGATCCATGTTATTTTATATGGTGAGATTTGATTTCTAGGCTAGTCTCCACAAACAATGCTGCTAAAGTCAGCATTCCTAATGCCTAAGAAGCAAGGCATGGGCCACCAATGCTTGGGTTAACTTACTCATTTATCAACTGCACCCAAAAACTCACTCACACTCATACACATACAAACACACGCAAACACACATAGATATACACAAACAGCCGCCACACACATACACACGCTCCAAGACTCACTCGCACTCACACTCACCCACACATGCACTCACACACAGTCTCAAACACTCACCTACATAGACACACTCACACACACACATGCAGTCACACACACTCACAAACATCAACAATCATACATGGGTACACACATTCACACACGTACTCACACCATCCCCCTCACACTCACACCTACACACTCCCACACACTATCATACACACTTACACACGCTCACATCATGTAAACACATATATACTCACTAAGAAAAACTCACAACCATAAACCTCACATATATAACCACTCACATACTCAAACCTACAGAAACACACACCCTCATGCACACTCTCACTCCTGCACATATTCAAAAATTCACACACGTACCCATGTACACGGACACCTACGCCACCCACCTGCACATACATACATACACCCTCATACACACATACAAACACAAAAATACAAATAGATATATACAAACACTCACATCCACACACCAGAACAGACGAACAAGCCATCACACACACATACACCTGCAGTCACATTCACAAACTCCTAAAAACACCCTCACACATACAAACACACTCGTGTACTCACATACACGTGAATACACACAAGCAAGAACTCTAACATACGAAGACATACTCAGTCTCCTACTCGTCCACATAACCCCTCCACATCAATCACACACCTGAACACATTAACACAATCTCTTGGACACAAATTCCCACACCTGCACCCAAATGAGCATTCACACGCCAATCCAAACACACTCAGTCACACACACCTGCACATACTCACACACCTGCACACTACAACACACACAGTCACCCACAATCACATTCACTCCTACTTTCACACACACTAAGAAGAAAATCCCTTTCAAATACACATGGACACACAAATGCGCTCCCATATTCACACTCACACTCCAAAATAGACTCACACACAAACACACACACAAAGTCACACTCACAAACCTACAGAACCACAAACTAAAACACACATACACAGATGCCAGCTCTCACTCACACATGATCACACACAAAAAAAACCACTCACACTCTCACCCTCACACACACACACATGTACATCCACACAGGCATACCAAACACACCTGAATACACTCAACTAACACAAACAAACGAAGACACAGACTCACTGTTATACTCACAAAAATAATCTCAGCACACTCACAGACACACACTCACACACCTGCACCGAACACCCACTCACACTCTGACCCAAACACACTTTCACTCACCACACACACCTGCACATTCTCACACACACTCACACACAACACAGAAAAACATACTTACACACATATGCCCATACACATGCAAACTGTCTCACACAGAGACACAAAAATACACAATCATACACAAATTCAAATACACAGGCTCACAACCACAAACAAGCACACACACTCATTTACACACAAACTCACAGAATCATCCAATTACAATTAAACCCTCACTTACAGAAACACACACTTACACACAACTCACACACTCACACACATTTTCACACTCACACACATGTACACACCTACAACTTTC
Organism: Castor canadensis; assembly: GCF_047511655.1. NCBI lineage: Eukaryota > Metazoa > Chordata > Mammalia > Rodentia > Castoridae > Castor > Castor canadensis. Next base: position 5,609 of record NW_027395395.1, read on the forward strand.
CCACTCTCACTCACAGAAACACACACACAAAATCAGTCAGACAAACAAACACCTACCAACAAACACATGTACACACATTCACACACTCACTCACACCTTCAGCCTCGTATACTCTCACACATTCTCTCCCACACACCGTCATGCACACTCCCACACTTACTCACAAGTACCCACATATACACTCACACACTGACTCAAAAACACACCACCAAACACAAACTCTCACAACACATACACACAGAAACTCACACAGGCTGACTCACAATCACACTCACAGACATAAACATTCACCTAGGTGCACACTCATACAGTCATACAGAAACACACACCTGCATGAACACATTCACTCACACACATTCACAATTTCACACTCTTACACAAGTACACAGACACATGCACAAACACACATACACACACTCTCATTGACCCATACAAACACATATAGATATACATAAACAGTAACACAAACGTGAACACAAACAAGCAAACACACACACATGCCCCTACTTTCACATTCACACACCCAGCCAAAAACACCCTCACACAGACACACACATACATTCTCACTCCCACGTGAATACCCAGATGTCAACACATTAACGTAAAAGAACACACACCCACTCAAACTCACCTTCCAATACACATGTACACACAGACGCACTCACACCTTCACACTCACTCAAAAATAGACACACACAAATAAACACACAAATACACACAGTCAGACACACTCACACACTCACCCACACTGGAACACACACACTTACATTCACAGACTCACACACTTACTCAAACTCACACACACATGCACACAGACGCACACACACACACACACACACACATACACAATCTGACACCACAATCCCCCAAATTTCAGCTTTCTACATTTGGTTGGAAAACAGTCTTTGACACACCTTTTCCAGTTTCATTTTCCCTCCGTTGGCAATTTTTTTGAACGTGGTGGCCTACAACTGCTCGCCTGCTAATCTCAGCATCCCATTGCTGGAATGAAAGGTGTGGAACAGATCCAGATTATTTTTCATGGTGAGATTTGATTTCTAGGCTAGTCTCCACAAACAATGCTGGTAAACACAGCATTCCTAATGCCTAAGAAGCAAGGCATGGGCCACCAATGCTTGGGTTAACTTACTCATTTATCAACTGCACCCAAAAACTCACTCACACTCATACACATACAAACACACATAGATATACACAAACAGCGCCCACACACATACACACGCTCCAAGACACACTCGCACTCACACTCACCCACACATGCACTCACACACACAGTCTCAAACACTCACCTACATAGACACACTCACACACACACATGCAGTCACACACACTCACAAACATCAACAATCATACACGTGTACACACATTCACACACGTACTCACACCATCCCCCTCACACTCACACCTACACACTCCCACACACTATCATACACACTTACACATGCTCACATCGCTCACATCACTCACCACACACACCTGCACATTCTCACACACACTCACACACAACACAGATAAACATACTTACACACATATGCCCATACACATGCAAACTGTCTCACACAGAGACACAAAAATACACAATCATACACAAATTCAAATGCACAGGCTCACAACCACAAACAAGCACACACACTCATTTACACAGAAACTCACAGAATCATCCAATTACAATTAAACCCTCACTTACAGAAACACACACTTACACACAACTCACACACTCACACACATTTTCACACTCACACACATGTACACACCTACAACTTTCCCACTCTCACTCACAGAAACACACACACAAAATCAGTCAGACAAACAAACACCTACCAACAAACACATGTACACACATTCACACACTCACTCACACCTTCAGCCTCGTATACTCTCACACATTCTCTCCCACACACCGTCATGCACACTCCCACACTTACTCACAAGTACCCACATATACACTCACACACTGACTCAAAAACACACCACCAAACACAAACTCTCACAACACATACACACAGAAACTCACACAGGCTGACTCACAATCACACTCACAGACATAAACACTCACCTAGGTGCACACTCATACAATCAGTCATACAGAAACACACACCTGCATGCACACATTCACTCACACACATTCACAATTTCACACTCTTACACAAGTACACAGACACATGCACAAACACACATACACACACTCTCATTGACCCATACAAACACATATAGATATACATAAACAGTAACACAAACGTGAACACAAACAAGCAAACACACACACATGCCCCTACTTTCACATTCACACACCCAGCCAAAAACACCCTCACACAGACACACACATACATTCTCACTCCCACGTGAATACCCAGATGTCAACACATTAACGTAAAAGAACACACACCCACTCAAACTCACCTTCCAATACACATGTACACACAGACGCACTCACACCTTCACACTCACTCAAAAATAGACGCACACAAATAAACACACAAATACACACAGTCAGACACACACACACTCACCCACACTGGAACACACACACTTACATTCACAGACTCACACACTTACTCAAACTCACACACACACATGCACACAGACGCACACACACACACACACACACATACACAATCTGACACCACAATCCCCCAAATTTCAGCTTTCTACATTAGGTTGGAAAACAGTCTTTGACACACCTTTTCCAGTTTCATTTTCCCTCCGTTGGCAATTTTTTTGAACGTGGTGGCCTACAACTGCTCGCCTGCTAATCTCAGCATCCCATTGCTGGAATGAAAGGTGTGGAACAGATCCAGCTTATTTTTCATGGTGAGATTTGATTTCTAGGCTAGTCTCCACAAACAATGCTGGTAAACACAGCATTCCTAATGCCTAAGAAGCAAGGCATGGGCCACCAATGCTTGGGTTAACTTAGTCATTTATCAACTGCACCCAAAAACTCACTCACACTCATACACATACAAACACACATAGATATACACAAACAGCGCCCACACACATACACACGCTCCAAGACACACTCGCACTCACACTCACCCACACATGCACTCACACACACAGTCTCAAACACTCACCTACATAGACACACTCACACACACACATGCAGTCACACACACTCACAAACATCAACAATCATACACGTGTACACACATTCACACACGTACTCACACCATCCCCCTCACACTCACACCTACACACTCCCACACACTATCATACACACTTACACACGCTCACATCATGTAAACACATATATACTCACTAAGAAAAACTCACAACCATAAACCTCACATATATAACCACTCACATACTCAAACCTACAGAAACACACACCCTCATGCACACTCTCACTCCTGCACATATTCAAAAATTCACACACGTACCCATGTACACGGACACCTACGCCACCCACCTGCACATACATACATACACCCTCATACACACATACAAACACAAAAACACCAATAGATATATTCAAACACTCACATCCACACACCGGAACAGACGAACAAGCCATCACACACACATACACCTGCAGTCACATTCACAAACACCTAAAAACACCCTCACACATACAAACACACTTGAGTACTCACATACACGTGAATACACACAAGCAAGCACACTAACATACGAAGACACACTCAGTCTCCTACTCGTCCACATAACCCCTCTACATCAATCACACACCTGAACACGCTAACACAATCTCTTGGACACCAATTCCCACACCTGCACCCAAATGAGCATTCACACGCCAATCCAAACACACTCAGTCACACACACCTGCACATACTCACACACCTGCACACTACAACACACACAGTCACCCACAATCACATTCACTCCTACTTTCACACACACAAAGTAGAAAATCCCTTTCAAATGCACATGCACACACAAATGCACTCCAATATTCACTCTCACACTCAAAAGTAGGCTCAAAATCAGACACACACAAATACACACTCACAAACATACACACTTGCACACAAAAACACACATGCAGAGATGCCAGCTCTCATTCACACATAATCACCTTCACAATAAAACACTCACACACTCTCCCTCACACACACACATGTACATGCACACAGGCATAGCAAACACACCTGAGTACACCCAACTAACACAAACATACAAAGATACACTCACTGTCATACTCACCAACGAGAAGTCAACACACTCACACACATAGACACCCTGAGACTTACACACCGGCAACAAATATCCACTCACACTCAGACCTAAACCCAATGACACTCACTCACACACACATGCACATTCTCACACACTCTCACACACTCACACACAACACACAAATACACATACTTACACACATATTCCCATACACATGCAAACTATTTCCCACAGGGACACAAAAATACACAATCAGGCCCAAATTCAAATACACAGGCACACACCCACAAACAAGCAAACAAACTCATACACAGGCACACACTGACAGAATCACTCAATGACAATTACACACTCACCTACAGTTACACTCACAAACTTACACACAACTCACAGCTTCAGCCTGACATACACGGACACATACTCTCCCAAACACTGTCATACACACTCCCACACACACTCACAACACGTACCCATATATACACTCACACAGACACACAATCATACCCCCACACACATTCACAACATGTTCACCCAGACACACTGACTGACACACAATCACACACTCCTGAAATCTCACATATATGCACACTTATACCTTCACTCCTACAGAAACACTCACCCGCATGCACACACTCACTCACACACACTCACAAATGCACACACAGAGACATGCACACAGACACATGCCCAAACACATATTCTCTCATACACACGAACACTCAAACACACATAGATATACACGAAGTTTAACACACACATGTGAAGACACAAACAAATAACACACACACATGCCCCTACTTTCCCATCCACACACCTACCAAAAAACACCCTCACACATAAACACACATACATTCTCACTCCCACGTGAATACCCAGATGTCAACACATTAATGTAAAAGAACACACACCCACTCAAACTCACACTCAAATACACATGTACACACAAACGCACTCACATGTTCACACTCACTCAAAAATAGTCTCACACAAATAAACACACAAGTACACACACTCACACTCACACACTCACCCACACTTGAACACACACACTTACATTCACAGACTCACACACTTACTCAAACTCACACCAACGCATGCGCACACACACACACACATATGCAGTCTGACACCACAAACCCCGAAATTTCAGCTTTCTACATTTGCTCGGAAAACAGTCTTTGACCACCTTGCCCAGTTTCATTTTTCCTCCGTTGGCAATTTTTTTGAACGTGGTGGCCTACAACTGCTCGCCTGCAAATCTCAGCATCCCATTGCGGGAATGAAAGGTGTGGGACAGATCCATGTTATTTTATATGGTGAGATTTGATTTCTAGGCTAGTCTCCACAAACAATGCTGCTAAAGTCAGCATTCCTAATGCCTAAGAAGCAAGGCATGGGCCACCAATGCTTGGGTTAACTTACTCATTTATCAACTGCACCCAAAAACTCACTCACACTCATACACATACAAACACACGCAAACACACATAGATATACACAAACAGCCGCCACACACATACACACGCTCCAAGACTCACTCGCACTCACACTCACCCACACATGCACTCACACACACAGTCTCAAACACTCACCTACATAGACACACTCACACACACACATGCAGTCACACACACTCACAAACATCAACAATCATACATGGGTACACACATTCACACACGTACTCACACCATCCCCCTCACACTCACACCTACACACTCCCACACACTATCATACACACTTACACACGCTCACATCATGTAAACACATATATACTCACTAAGAAAAACTCACAACCATAAACCTCACATATATAACCACTCACATACTCAAACCTACAGAAACACACACCCTCATGCACACTCTCACTCCTGCACATATTCAAAAATTCACACCCGTTCCCATGTACACAGACACCTACACCACCCACCTGCACATACATACATACACCCTCATACACACATACAAACACAAAAATACAAATAGATATATACAAACACTCACATCCACACACCAGAACAGACGAACAAGCCATCACACACACATACACCTGCAGTCACATTCACAAACTCCTAAAAACACCCTCACACATACAAACACACTCGTGTACTCACATACACGTGAATACACACAAGCAAGAACTCTAACATACGAAGACATACTCAGTCTCCTACTCGTCCACATAACCCCTCCACATCAATCACACACCTGAACACATTAACACAATCTCTTGGACACAAATTCCCACACCTGCACCCAAATGAGCATTCACACGCCAATCCAAACACACTCAGTCACACACACCTGCACATACTCACACACCTGCACACTACAACACACACAGTCACCCACAATCACATTCACTCCTACTTTCACACACACTAAGAAGAAAATCCCTTTCAAATACACATGGACACACAAATGCGCTCCCATATTCACACTCACACTCCAAAATAGACTCACACACAAACACACACACAAAGTCACACTCACAAACCTACAGAACCACAAACTAAAACACACATACACAGATGCCAGCTCTCACTCACACATGATCACACACAAAAAAAACCACTCACACTCTCACCCTCACACACACACACATGTACATCCACACAGGCATACCAAACACACCTGAATACACTCAACTAACACAAACAAACGAAGACACAGACTCACTGTTATACTCACAAAAATAATCTCAGCACACTCACAGACACACACTCACACACCTGCACCGAACACCCACTCACACTCTGACCCAAACACACTTTCACTCACCACACACACCTGCACATTCTCACACACACTCACACACAACACAGAAAAACATACTTACACACATATGCCCATACACATGCAAACTGTCTCACACAGAGACACAAAAATACACAATCATACACAAATTCAAATACACAGGCTCACAACCACAAACAAGCACACACACTCATTTACACACAAACTCACAGAATCATCCAATTACAATTAAACCCTCACTTACAGAAACACACACTTACACACAACTCACACACTCACACACATTTTCACACTCACACACATGTACACACCTACAACTTTCCCACTCTCACTCACAGAAACACACACACAAAATCAGTCAGACAAACAAACACCTACCAACAAACACATGTACACACATTCACACACTCACTCACACCTTCAGCCTCGTATACTCTCACACATTCTCTCCCACACACCGTCATGCACACTCCCACACTTACTCACAAGTACCCACATATACACTCACACACTGACTCAAAAACACACCACCAAACACAAACTCTCACAACACATACACACAGAAACTCACACAGGCTGACTCACAATCACACTCACAGACATAAACATTCACCTAGGTGCACACTCATACAGTCATACAGAAACACACACCTGCATGAACACATTCACTCACACACATTCACAATTTCACACTCTTACACAAGTACACAGACACATGCACAAACACACATACACACACTCTCATTGACCAATAAAAACACATATAGATATACATAAACAGTAACACAAACGTGAACACAAACAAGCAAACACACACACATGTCCCTACTTTCACATTCACACACCCAGCCAAAAACACCCTCACACAGACACACACATACATTCTCACTCCCACGTGAATACCCAGATGTCAACACATTAACGTAAAAGAACACACACCCACTCAAACTCACCTTCCAATACACATGTACACACAGACGCACTCACACCTTCACACTCACTCAAAAATAGACACACACAAATAAACACACAAATACACACAGTCAGACACACTCACACACTCACCCACACTGGAACACACACACTTACATTCACAGACTCACACACTTACTCAAACTCACACACACATGCACACAGACGCACACACACACACACACACACACATACACAATCTGACACCACAATCCCCCAAATTTCAGCTTTCTACATTTGGTTGGAAAACAGTCTTTGACACACCTTTTCCAGTTTCATTTTCCCTCCGTTGGCAATTTTTTTGAACGTGGTGGCCTACAACTGCTCGCCTGCTAATCTCAGCATCCCATTGCTGGAATGAAAGGTGTGGAACAGATCCAGATTATTTTTCATGGTGAGATTTGATTTCTAGGCTAGTCTCCACAAACAATGCTGGTAAACACAGCATTCCTAATGCCTAAGAAGCAAGGCATGGGCCACCAATGCTTGGGTTAACTTACTCATTTATCAACTGCACGCAAAAACTCACTCACACTCATACACATACAAACACACATAGATATACACAAACAGCGCCCACACACATACACACGCTCCAAGACACACTCGCACTCACACTCACCCACACATGCACTCACACACACAGTCTCAAACACTCACCTACATAGACACACTCACACACACACATGCAGTCACACACACTCACAAACATCAACAATCATACACGTGTACACACATTCACACACGTACTCACACCATCCCCCTCACACTCACACCTACACACTCCCACACACTATCATACATACTTACACACGCTCACATCATGTAAACACATATATACTCACTAAGAAAAACTCACAACCATAAACCTCACATACATAACCACTCACATACTCAAACCTACAGAAACACACACCCTCATGCACACTCTCACTCCTGCACATATTCAAAAATTCACACACGTACCCATGTACACGGACACCTACGCCACCCACCTGCACATACATACATACACCCTCATACACACATACAAACACAAAAACACCAATAGATATATTCAAACACCCACATCCACACACCGGAACAGACGAACAAGCCATCACACACACATACACCTGCAGTCACATTCACAAACACCTAAAAACACCCTCACACATACAAACACACTCGTGTACTCACATACACATGAATACACCCAAGTAAGAACACTAACATACGAAGACACACTCAGTCTCCTACTCGTCCACATAACCCCTCTACATCAATCACACACCTGAACACATTAACACAATCTCTTGGACACAAATTCCCACACCTGCACCCAAATGAGCATTCACACGCCAATCCAAACACACTCAGTCACACACACCTGCACATACGCACACACCTGCACACTACAACACACACAGTCACCCACAATCACATTCACTCCTACTTTCACACACACTAAGAAGAAAATCCCTTTCAAATACACATGGACACACAAATGCACTCCCATATTCACACTCACACTCCAAAATAGACTCACACACAAACACACACACAAAGTCACACTCGCAAACCTACAGAACCACAAACTAAAACACACATACACAGATGCCAGCTCTCACTCACACATGATCACACACAAAAAAAACCACTCACACTCTCACCCTCACACACACACACATGTACATCCACACAGGCATACCAAACACACCTGAATACACTCAACTAACACAAACAAACGAAGACACAGACTCACTGTTATACTCACAAAAATAATCTCAGCACACTCACAGACACACACTCACACACCTGCACCAAACACCCACTCACACTCTGACCCAAACACACTTTCACTCACCACACACACCTGCACATTCTCACACACACTCACACACAACACAGATAAACATACTTACACACATATGCCCATACACATGCAAACTGTCTCACACAGAGACACAAAAATACACAATCATACACAAATTCAAATACACAGGCTCACAACCACAAACAAGCACACACACTCATTTACACACAAACTCACAGAATCATCCAATTACAATTAAACCCTCACTTACAGAAACACACACTTACACACAACTCACACACTCACACACATTTTCACACTCACACACATGTACACACCTACAACTTTCCCACTCTCACTCACAGAAACACACACACAAAATCAGTCAGACAAACAAACACCTACCAACAAACACATGTACACACATTCACACACTCACTCACACCTTCAGCCTCGTATACTCTCACACATTCTCTCCCACACACCGTCATGCACACTCCCACACTTACTCACAAGTACCCACATATACACTCACACACTGACTCAAAAACACACCACCAAACACAAACTCTCACAACACATACACACAGAAACTCACACAGGCTGACTCACAATCACACTCACAGACATAAACATTCACCTAGGTGCACACTCATACAATCAGTCATACAGAAACACACACCTGCATGCACACATTCACTCACACACATTCACAATTTCACACTCTTACACAAGTACACAGACACATGCACAAACACACATACACACACTCTCATTGACCCATACAAACACATATAGATATACATAAACAGTAACACAAACGTGAACACAAACAAGCAAACACACACACATGCCCCTACTTTCACATTCACACACCCAGCCAAAAACACCCTCACACAGACACACACATACATTCTCACTCCCACGTGAATACCCAGATGTCAACACATTAACGTAAAAGAACACACACCCACTCAAACTCACCTTCCAATACACATGTACACACAGACGCACTCACACCTTCACACTCACTCAAAAATAGACACACACAAATAAACACACAAATACACACAGTCAGACACACTCACACACTCACCCACACTGGAACACACACACTTACATTCACAGACTCACACACTTACTCAAACTCACACACACACATGCACACAGACGCACACACACACACACACACACACACATACACAATCTGACACCACAATCCCCCAAATTTCAGCTTTCTACATTAGGTTGGAAAACAGTCTTTGACACACCTTTTCCAGTTTCATTTTCCCTCCGTTGGCAATTTTTTTGAACGTGGTGGCCTACAACTGCTCGCCTGCTAATCTCAGCATCCCATTGCTGGAATGAAAGGTGTGGAACAGATCCAGCTTATTTTTCATGGTGAGATTTGATTTCTAGGCTAGTCTCCACAAACAATGCTGGTAAACACAGCATTCCTAATGCCTAAGAAGCAAGGCATGGGCCACCAATGCTTGGGTTAACTTACTCATTTATCAACTGCACCCAAAAACTCACTCACACTCATACACATACAAACACACATAGATATACACAAACAGCGCCCACACACATACACACGCTCCAAGACACACTCGCACTCACACTCACCCACACATGCACTCACACACACAGTCTCAAACACTCACCTACATAGACACACTCACACACACACATGCAGTCACACACACTCACAAACATCAACAATCATACACGTGTACACACATTCACACACGTACTCACACCATCCCCCTCACACTCACACCTACACACTCCCACACACTATCATACACACTTACACACGCTCACATCATGTAAACACATATATACTCACTAAGAAAAACTCACAACCATAAACCTCACATATATAACCACTCACATACTCAAACCTACAGAAACACACACCCTAATGCACACTCTCACTCCTGCACATATTCAAAAATTCACACACGTACCCATGTACACGGACACCTACGCCACCCACCTGCACATACATACATACACCCTCATACACACATACAAACACAAAAACACCAATAGATATATTCAAACACTCACATCCACACACCGGAACAGACGAACAAGCCATCACACACACATACACCTGCAGTCACATTCACAAACACCTAAAAACACCCTCACACATACAAACACACTCGTGTACTCACATACACGTGAATACACACAAGCAAGAACACTAACATACGAAGACACACTCAGTCTCCTACTCGTCCACATAACCCCTCTGCATCAATCACACACCTGAACACGCTAACACAATCTCTTGGACACCAATTCCCACACCTGCACCCAAATGAGCATTCACACGCCAATCCAAACACACTCAGTCACACACACCTGCACATACTCACACACCTGCACACTACAACACACACAGTCACCCACAATCACATTCACTCCTACTTTCACACACACAAAGTAGAAAATCCCTTTCAAATGCACATGCACACACAAATGCACTCCAATATTCACTCTCACACTCAAAAGTAGGCTCAAAATCAGACACACACAAATACACACTCACAAACATACACACTTGCACACAAAAACACACATGCAGAGATGCCAGCTCTCATTCACACATAATCACCTTCACAATAAAACACTCACACACTCTCCCTCACACACACACATGTACATGCACACAGGCATAGCAAACACACCTGAGTACACCCAACTAACCCAAACATACAAAGATACACTCACTGTCATACTCACCAACGAGAAGTCAACACACTCACACACATAGACACCCTGAGACTTACACACCGGCAACAAATATCCACTCACACTCAGACCTAAACCCAATGACACTCACTCACACACACATGCACATTCTCACACACTCTCACACACTCACACACAACACACAAATACACATACTTACACACATATTCCCATACACATGCAAACTATTTCCCACAGGGACACAAAAATACACAATCAGGCCCAAATTCAAATACACAGGCACACACCCACAAACAAGCAAACACACTCATACACAGGCACACACTGACAGAATCACTCAATGACAATTACACACTCACCTACAGTTACACTCACAAACTTACACACAACTCACAGCTTCAGCCTGACATACACTGACACATACTCTCCCAAACCCTGTCATACACACTCCCACACACACTCACAACACGTACCCATATATACACTCACACAGACACACAATCATACCCCCACACACACTCACAACACGTTCACCCAGACACACTGACTGACACACAATCACACACTCCTGAAATCTCACATATATGCACACTTATACCTTCACTCCTACAGAAACACTCACCCGCATGCACACACTCACTCACACACACTCACAAATGCACACACAGAGACATGCACACAGACACATGCCCAAACACATATTCTCTCATACACACGAACACTCAAACACACATAGATATACACGAAGTTTAACACACACATGTGAAGACACCAACAAATAACACACACACATGCCCCTACTTTCACATCCACACACCTACCAAAAAACACCCTCACACATAAACACACATACATTCTCACTCCCACGTGAATACCCAGATGTCAACACATTAATGTAAAAGAACACACACCCACTCAAACTCACACTCAAATACACATGTACACACAAACGCACTCACACGTTCACACTCACTCAAAAATAGTCTCACACAAATAAACACACAAATACACACACTCACACTCACACACTCACCCACACTTGAACACACACACTTACATTCACAGACTCACACACTTACTCAAACTCACACCAACGCACGCGTACACACACACACACATATATGCAGTCTGACACCACAAACCCCGAAATTTCAGCTTTCTACATTTGCTCGGAAAACAGTCTTTGACGACATTGCCCAATTTCATTTTTCCTCCGTTGGCAATTTTTTTGAACGTGGTGGCCTACAACTGCTCGCCTGCAAATCTCAGCATCCCATTGCGGGAATGAAAGGTGTGGGACAGATCCAGGTTATTTTTCATGGTGAGATTTGATTTCTAGGCTAGTCTCCACAAACAATGCTGCTAAAGTCAGCATTACTGATGCCTAAGAAGCAAGGCATGGGCCACCAATGCTTGGGTTAACTTACTCATTTATCAACTGCACCCAAAAAGTCACTCACACTCATACACATACAAACACACGCAAACACACATAGATATACACAAACAGCCGCCACACACATACACACGCTCCAAGACTCACTCGCACTCACACTCACCCACACATGCACTCACACACACAGTCTCAAACACTCACCTACATAGACACACTCACACACACACATGCAGTCACACACACTCACAAACATCAACAATCATACATGGGTACACACATTCACACACGTACTCACACCATCCCCCTCACACTCACACCTACACACTCCCACACACTATCATACACACTTACCCACGCTCACATCATGTAAACACATATATACTCACTAAGAAAAACTCACACCCATAAACCTCACATATATAACCACTCACATACTCAAACCTACAGAAACACACACCCTCATGCACACTCTCACTCCTGCACATATTCAAAAATTCACACACGTTCCCATGTACACAGACACCTACGCCACCCACCTGCACATACATACATACACCCTCATACACACATACAAACACAAAAATACAAATAGATATATACAAACACTCACATCCACACACCAGAACAGACGAACAAGCCATCACACACACATACACCTGCAGTCACATTCACAAACTCCTAAAAACACCCTCACACATACAAACACACTCGTGTACTCACATACACATGAATACACCCAAGTAAGAACACTAACATACGAAGACACACTCAGTCTCCTACTCGTCCACATAACCCCTCTACATCAATCACACACCTGAACACATTAACACAATCTCTTGGACACAAATTCCCACACCTGCACCCAAATGAGCATTCACACGCCAATCCAAACACACTCAGTCAAACACACCTGCACATACTCACACACCTGCACACTACAACACACACAGTCACCCACAATCACATTCACTCCTACTTTCACACACACTAAGAAGAAAATCCCTTTCAAATACACATGGACACACAAATGCGCTCCCATATTCACACTCACACTCCAAAATAGACTCACACACAAACACACACACAAAGTCAAACTCGCAAACTTACAGAACCACAAACAAAAACACACATACACAGATGCCAGCTCTCACTCACACATGATCACACACAAAAAAAACCACTCACACTCTCACCCTCACACACACACACACATGTACATCCACACAGGCGTATCAAACACACCTGAATACACTCAACTAACACAAACAAACGAAGACACAGACTCACTGTTATACTCACAAAAATAATCTCAGCACACTCACAGACACACACTCACACACCTGCACCGAACACTCACTCACACTCTGACCCAAACACACTTTCACTCACCACACACACCTGCACATTCTCACACACACTCACACACAACACAGATAAACATACTTACACACATATGCCCATACACATGCAAACTGTCTCACACAGAGACACAAAAATACACAATCATACACAAATTCAAATGCACAGGCTCACAACCACAAACAAGCACACACACTCATTTACACACAAACTCACAGAATCATCCAATTACAATTAAACCCTCACTTACAGAAACACACACTTACACACAACTCACACACTCACACACATTTTCACACTCACACACATGTACACACCTACAACTTTCCCACTCTCACTCACAGAAACACACACACAAAATCAGTCAGACAAACAAACACCTACCAACAAACACATGTACACACATTCACACACTCACTCACACCTTCAGCCTCGTATACTCTCACACATTCTCTCCCACACACCGTCATGCACACTCCCACACTTACTCACAAGTACCCACATATACACTCACACACTGACTCAAAAACACACCACCAAACACAAACTCTCACAACACATACACACAGAAACTCACACAGGCTGACTCACAATCACACTCACAGACATAAACACTCACCTAGGTGCACACTCATACAATCAGTCATACAGAAACACACACCTGCATGCACACATTCACTCACACACATTCACAAATTCACACTCTTACACAAGTACACAGACACATGCACAAACACACATACACACACTCTCATTGACCCATACAAACACATATAGATATACATAAACAGTAACACAAACGTGAACACAAACAAGCAAACACACACACATGCCCCTACTTTCACATTTACACACCCAGCCAAAAACACCCTCACACAGACACACACATACATTCTCACTCCCACGTGAATACCCAGATGTCAACACATTAACGTAAAAGAACACACACCCACTCAAACTCACCTTCCAATACACATGTACACACAGACGCACTCACACCTTCACACTCACTCAAAAATAGACGCACACAAATAAACACACAAATACACACAGTCAGACACACACACACTCACCCACACTGGAACACACACACTTACATTCACAGACTCACACACTTACTCAAACTCACACACACACATGCACACAGACGCACACACACACACACACACACATACACAATCTGACACCACAATCCCCCAAATTTCAGCTTTCTACATTAGGTTGGAAAACAGTCTTTGACACACCTTTTCCAGTTTCATTTTCCCTCCGTTGGCAATTTTTTTGAACGTGGTGGCCTACAACTGCTCGCCTGCTAATCTCAGCATCCCATTGCTGGAATGAAAGGTGTGGAACAGATCCAGCTTATTTTTCATGGTGAGATTTGATTTCTAGGCTAGTCTCCACAAACAATGCTGGTAAACACAGCATTCCGAATGCCTAAGAAGCAAGGCATGGGCCACCAATGCTTGGGTTAACTTAGTCATTTATCAAATGCACCCAAAAACTCACTCACACTCATACACATACAAACACACATAGATATACACAAACAGCGCCCACACACATACACACGCTCCAAGACACACTCGCACTCACACTCACCCACACATGCACTCACACACACAGTCTCAAACACTCACCTACATAGACACACTCACACACACACATGCAGTCACACACACTCACAAACATCAACAATCATACACGTGTACACACATTCACACACGTACTCACACCATCCCCCTCACACTCACACCTACACACTCCCACACACTATCATACACACTTACACATGCTCACATCGCTCACATCACTCACCACACACACCTGCACATTCTCACACACACTCACACACAACACAGATAAACATACTTACACACATATGCCCATACACATGCAAACTGTCTCACACAGAGACACAAAAATACACAATCATACACAAATTCAAATGCACAGGCTCACAACCACAAACAAGCACACACACTCATTTACACACAAACTCACAGAATCATCCAATTACAATTAAACCCTCACTTACAGAAACACACACTTACACACAACTCACACACTCACACACATTTTCACACTCACACACATGTACACACCTACAACTTTCCCACTCTCACTCACAGAAACACACACACAAAATCAGTCAGACAAACAAACACCTACCAACAAACACATGTACACACATTCACACACTCACTCACACCTTCAGCCTCGTATACTCTCACACATTCTCTCCCACACACCGTCATGCACACTCCCACACTTACTCACAAGTACCCACATATACACTCACACACTGACTCAAAAACACACCACCAAACACAAACTCTCACAACACATACACACAGAAACTCACACAGGCTGACTCACAATCACACTCACAGACATAAACACTCACCTAGGTGCACACTCATACAATCAGTCATACAGAAACACACACCTGCATGCACACATTCACTCACACACATTCACAAATTCACACTCTTACACAAGTACACAGACACATGCACAAACACACATACACACACTCTCATTGACCCATACAAACACATATAGATATACATAAACAGTAACACAAACGTGAACACAAACAAGCAAACACACACACATGCCCCTACTTTCACATTCACACACCCAGCCAAAAACACCCTCACACAGACACACACATACATTCTCACTCCCACGTGAATACCCAGATGTCAACACATTAACGTAAAAGAACACACACCCACTCAAACTCACCTTCCAATACACATGTACACACAGACGCACTCACACCTTCACACTCACTCAAAAATAGACGCACACAAATAAACACACAAATACACACAGTCAGACACACACACACTCACCCACACTGGAACACACACACTTACATTCACAGACTCACACACTTACTCAAACTCACACACACACATGCACACAGACGCACACACACACACACACACACACACATACACAATCTGACACCACAATCCCCCAAATTTCAGCTTTCTACATTAGGTTGGAAAACAGTCTTTGACACACCTTTTCCAGTTTCATTTTCCCTCCGTTGGCAATTTTTTTGAACGTGGTGGCCTACAACTGCTCGCCTGCTAATCTCAGCATCCCATTGCTGGAATGAAAGGTGTGGAACAGATCCAGCTTATTTTTCATGGTGAGATTTGATTTCTAGGCTAGTCTCCACAAACAATGCTGGTAAACACAGCATTCCTAATGCCTAAGAAGCAAGGCATGGGCCACCAATGCTTGGGTTAACTTAGTCATTTATCAACTGCACCCAAAAACTCACTCACACTCATACACATACAAACACACATAGATATACACAAACAGCGCCCACACACATACACACGCTCCAAGACACACTCGCACTCACACTCACCCACACATGCACTCACACACACAGTCTCAAACACTCACCTACATAGACACACTCACACACACACATGCAGTCACACACACTCACAAACATCAACAATCATACACGTGTACACACATTCACACACGTACTCACACCATCCCCCTCACACTCACACCTACACACTCCCACACACTATCATACACACTTACACACGCTCACATCATGTAAACACATATATACTCACTAAGAAAAACTCACAACCATAATAAACCTCACATATATAACCACTCACATACTCAAACCTACAGAAACACACACCCTCATGCACACTCTCACTCCTGCACATATTCAAAAATTCACACACGTACCCATGTACACGGACACCTACGCCACCCACCTGCACATACATACATACACCCTCATACACACATACAAACACAAAAACACCAATAGATATATTCAAACACTCACATCCACACACCGGAACAGACGAACAAGCCATCACACACACATACACCTGCAGTCACATTCACAAACACCTAAAAACACCCTCACACATACAAACACACTCGTGTACTCACATACACGTGAATACACACAAGCAAGCACACTAACATACGAAGACACACTCAGTCTCCTACTCGTCCACATAACCCCTCTACATCAATCACACACCTGAACACGCTAACACAATCTCTTGGACACCAATTCCCACACCTGCACCCAAATGAGCATTCACACGCCAATCCAAACACACTCAGTCACACACACCTGCACATACTCACACACCTGCACACTACAACACACACAGTCACCCACAATCACATTCACTCCTACTTTCACACACACAAAGTAGAAAATCCCTTTCAAATGCACATGCACACACAAATGCACTCCAATATTCACTCTCACACTCAAAAGTAGGCTCAAAATCAGACACACACAAATACACACTCACAAACATACACACTTGCACACAAAAACACACATGCAGAGATGCCAGCTCTCATTCACACATAATCACCTTCACAATAAAACACTCACACACTCTCCCTCACACACACACATGTACATGCACACAGGCATAGCAAACACACCTGAGTACACCCAACTAACACAAACATACAAAGATACACTCACTGTCATACTCACCAACGAGAAGTCAACACACTCACACACATAGACACCCTGAGACTTACACACCGGCAACAAATATCCACTCACACTCAGACCTAAACCCAATGACACTCACTCACACACACATGCACATTCTCACACACTCTCACACACTCACACACAACACACAAATACACATACTTACACACATATTCCCATACACATGCAAACTATTTCCCACAGGGACACAAAAATACACAATCAGGCCCAAATTCAAATACACAGGCACACACCCACAAACAAGCAAACAAACTCATACACAGGCACACACTGACAGAATCACTCAATGACAATTACACACTCACCTACAGTTACACTCACAAACTTACACACAACTCACAGCTTCAGCCTGACATACACGGACACATACTCTCCCAAACACTGTCATACACACTCCCACACACACTCACAACACGTACCCATATATACACTCACACAGACACACAATCATACCCCCACACACATTCACAACACGTTCACCCAGACACACTGACTGACACACAATCACACACTCCTGAAATCTCACATATATGCACACTTATACCTTCACTCCTACAGAAACACTCACCCGCATGCACACACTCACTCACACACACTCACAAATGCACACACAGAGACATGCACACAGACACATGCCCAAACACATATTCTCTCATACACACGAACACTCAAACACACATAGATATACACGAAGTTTAACACACACATGTGAAGACACAAACAAATAACACACACACATGCCCCTACTTTCCCATCCACACACCTACCAAAAAACACCCTCACACATAAACACACATACATTCTCACTCCCACGTGAATACCCAGATGTCAACACATTAATGTAAAAGAACACACACCCACTCAAACTCACACTCAAATACACATGTACACACAAACGCACTCACACGTTCACACTCACTCAAAAATAGTCTCACACAAATAAACACACAAATACACACACTCACACTCACACACTCACCCACACTTGAACACACACACTTACATTCACAGACTCACACACTTACTCAAACTCACACCAACGCATGCGCACACACACACACACATATGCAGTCTGACACCACAAACCCCGAAATTTCAGCTTTCTACATTTGCTCGGAAAACAGTCTTTGACCACCTTGCCCAGTTTCATTTTTCCTCCGTTGGCAATTTTTTTGAACGTGGTGGCCTACAACTGCTCGCCTGCAAATCTCAGCATCCCATTGCGGGAATGAAAGGTGTGGGACAGATCCATGTTATTTTATATGGTGAGATTTCATTTCTAGGCTAGTCTCCACAAACAATGCTGCTAAAGTCAGCATTCCTAATGCCTAAGAAGCAAGGCATGGGCCACCAATGCTTGGGTTAACTTACTCATTTATCAACTGCACCCAAAAACTCACTCACACTCATACACATACAAACACACGCAAACACACATAGATATACACAAACAGCCGCCACACACATACACACGCTCCAAGACTCACTCGCACTCACACTCACCCACACATGCACTCACACACACAGTCTCAAACACTCACCTACATAGACACACTCACACACACACATGCAGTCACACACACTCACAAACATCAACAATCATACATGGGTACACACATTCACACACGTACTCACACCATCCCCCTCACACTCACACCTACACACTCCCACACACTATCATACACACTTACACACGCTCACATCATGTAAACACATATATACTCACTAAGAAAAACTCACAACCATAAACCTCACATATATAACCACTCACATACTCAAACCTACAGAAACACACACCCTCATGCACACTCTCACTCCTGCACATATTCAAAAATTCACACCCGTTCCCATGTACACAGACACCTACACCACCCACCTGCACATACATACATACACCCTCATACACACATACAAACACAAAAATACAAATAGATATATACAAACACTCACATCCACACACCAGAACAGACGAACAAGCCATCACACACACATACACCTGCAGTCACATTCACAAACTCCTAAAAACACCCTCACACATACAAACACACTCGTGTACTCACATACACGTGAATACACACAAGCAAGAACTCTAACATACGAAGACATACTCAGTCTCCTACTCGTCCACATAACCCCTCCACATCAATCACACACCTGAACACATTAACACAATCTCTTGGACACAAATTCCCACACCTGCACCCAAATGAGCATTCACACGCCAATCCAAACACACTCAGTCACACACACCTGCACATACTCACACACCTGCACACTACAACACACACAGTCACCCACAATCACATTCACTCCTACTTTCACACACACTAAGAAGAAAATCCCTTTCAAATACACATGGACACACAAATGCGCTCCCATATTCACACTCACACTCCAAAATAGACTCACACACAAACACACACACAAAGTCACACTCACAAACCTACAGAACCACAAACTAAAACACACATACACAGATGCCAGCTCTCACTCACACATGATCACACACAAAAAAAACCACTCACACTCTCACCCTCACACACACACACATGTACATCCACACAGGCATACCAAACACACCTGAATACACTCAACTAACACAAACAAACGAAGACACAGACTCACTGTTATACTCACAAAAATAATCTCAGCACACTCACAGACACACACTCACACACCTGCACCGAACACCCACTCACACTCTGACCCAAACACACTTTCACTCACCACACACACCTGCACATTCTCACACACACTCACACACAACACAGAAAAACATACTTACACACATATGCCCATACACATGCAAACTGTCTCACACAGAGACACAAAAATACACAATCATACACAAATTCAAATACACAGGCTCACAACCACAAACAAGCACACACACTCATTTACACACAAACTCACAGAATCATCCAATTACAATTAAACCCTCACTTACAGAAACACACACTTACACACAACTCACACACTCACACACATTTTCACACTCACACACATGTACACACCTACAACTTTCCCACTCTCACTCACAGAAACACACACACAAAATCAGTCAGACAAACAAACACCTACCAACAAACACATGTACACACATTCACACACTCACTCACACCTTCAGCCTCGTATACTCTCACACATTCTCTCCCACACACCGTCATGCACACTCCCACACTTACTCACAAGTACCCACATATACACTCACACACTGACTCAAAAACACACCACCAAACACAAACTCTCACAACACATACACACAGAAACTCACACAGGCTGACTCACAATCACACTCACAGACATAAACATTCACCTAGGTGCACACTCATACAGTCATACAGAAACACACACCTGCATGAACACATTCACTCACACACATTCACAATTTCACACTCTTACACAAGTACACAGACACATGCACAAACACACATACACACACTCTCATTGACCCATAAAAACACATATAGATATACATAAACAGTAACACAAACGTGAACACAAACAAGCAAACACACACACATGTCCCTACTTTCACATTCACACACCCAGCCAAAAACACCCTCACACAGACACACACATACATTCTCACTCCCACGTGAATACCCAGATGTCAACACATTAACGTAAAAGAACACACACCCACTCAAACTCACCTTCCAATACACATGTACACACAGACGCACTCACACCTTCACACTCACTCAAAAATAGACACACACAAATAAACACACAAATACACACAGTCAGACACACTCACACACTCACCCACACTGGAACACACACACTTACATTCACAGACTCACACACTTACTCAAACTCACACACACATGCACACAGACGCACACACACACACACACACACATACACAATCTGACACCACAATCCCCCAAATTTCAGCTTTCTACATTTGGTTGGAAAACAGTCTTTGACACACCTTTTCCAGTTTCATTTTCCCTCCGTTGGCAATTTTTTTGAACGTGGTGGCCTATAACTGCTCGCCTGCTAATCTCAGCATCCCATTGCTGGAATGAAAGGTGTGGAACAGATCCAGCTTATTTTTCATGGTGAGATTTGATTTCTAGGCTAGTCTCCACAAACAATGCTGGTAAACACAGCATTCCTAATGCCTAAGAAGCAAGGCATGGGCCACCAATGCTTGGGTTAACTTAGTCATTTATCAACTGCACCCAAAAACTCACTCACACTCATACACATACAAACACACATAGATATACACAAACAGCGCCCACACACATACACACGCTCCAAGACACACTCGCACTCACACTCACCCACACATGCACTCACACACACAGTCTCAAACACTCACCTACATAGACACACTCACACACACACATGCAGTCACACACACTCACAAACATCAACAATCATACACGTGTACACACATTCACACACGTACTCACACCATCCCCCTCACACTCACACCTACACACTCCCACACACTATCATACACACTTACACACGCTCACATCATGTAAACACATATATACTCACTAAGAAAAACTCACAACCATAAACCTCACATATATAACCACTCACATACTCAAACCTACAGAAACACACACCCTCATGCACACTCTCACTCCTGCACATATTCAAAAATTCACACACGTACCCATGTACACGGACACCTACGCCACCCACCTGCACATACATACATACACCCTCATACACACATACAAACACAAAAACACCAATAGATATATTCAAACACTCACATCCACACACCGGAACAGACGAACAAGCCATCACACACACATACACCTGCAGTCACATTCACAAACACCTAAAAACACCCTCACACATACAAACACACTCGTGTACTCACATACACGTGAATACACACAAGCAAGAACACTAACATACGAAGACACACTCAGTCTCCTACTCGTCCACATAACCCCTCTACATCAATCACACACCTGAACACGCTAACACAATCTCTTGGACACCAATTCCCACACCTGCACCCAAATGAGCATTCACACGCCAATCCAAACACACTCAGTCACACACACCTGCACATACTCACACACCTGCACACTACAACACACACAGTCACCCACAATCACATTCACTCCTACTTTCACACACACAAAGTAGAAAATCCCTTTCAAATGCACATGCACACACAAATGCACTCCAATATTCACTCTCACACTCAAAAGTAGGCTCAAAATCAGACACACACAAATACACACTCACAAACATACACACTTGCACACAAAAACACACATGCAGAGATGCCAGCTCTCATTCACACATAATCACCTTCACAATAAAACACTCACACACTCTCCCTCACACACACACATGTACATGCACACAGGCATAGCAAACACACCTGAGTACACCCAACTAACACAAACATACAAAGATACACTCACTGTCATACTCACCAACGAGAAGTCAACACACTCACACACATAGACACCCTGAGACTTACACACCGGCAACAAATATCCACTCACACTCAGACCTAAACCCAATGACACTCACTCACACACACATGCACATTCTCACACACTCTCACACACTCACACACAACACACAAATACACATACTTACACACATATTCCCATACACATGCAAACTATTTCCCACAGGGACACAAAAATACACAATCAGGCCCAAATTCAAATACACAGGCACACACCCACAAACAAGCAAACACACTCATACACAGGCACACACTGACAGAATCACTCAATGACAATTACACACTCACCTATAGTTACACTCACAAACTTACACACAACTCACAGCTTCAGCCTGACATACACGGACACATACTCTCCCAAACACTGTCATACACACTCCCACACACACTCACAACACGTACCCATATATACACTCACACAGACACACAATCATACCCCCACACACACTCACAACACGTTCACCCAGACACACTGACTGACACACAATCACACACTCCTGAAATCTCACATATATGCACACTTATACCTTCACTCCTACAGAAACACTCACCCGCATGCACACACTCACTCACACACACTCACAAATGCACACACAGAGACATGCACACAGACACATGCCCAAACACATATTCTCTCATACACACGAACACTCAAACACACATAGATATACACGAAGTTTAACACACACATGTGAAGACACCAACAAATAACACACACACATGCCCCTACTTTCACATCCACACACCTACCAAAAAACACCCTCACACATAAACACACATACATTCTCACTCCCACGTGAATACCCAGATGTCAACACATTAATGTAAAAGAACACACACCCACTCAAACTCACACTCAAATACACATGTACACACAAACGCACTCACACGTTCACACTCACTCAAAAATAGTCTCACACAAATAAACACACAAATACACACACTCACACTCACACACTCACCCACACTTGAACACACACACTTACATTCACAGACTCACACACTTACTCAAACTCACACCAACGCATGCGTACACACACACACACACATATGCAGTCTGACACCACAAACCCCGAAATTTCAGCTTTCTACATGTGCTCGGAAAACAGTCTTTGACGACCTTGCCCAATTTCATTTTTCCTCCGTTGGCAATTTTTTTGAACGTGGTGGCCTACAACTGCTCGCCTGCAAATCTCAGCATCCCATTGCGGGAATGAAAGGTGTGGGACAGATCCAGGTTATTTTTCATGGTGAGATTTGATTTCTAGGCTAGTCTCCACAAACAATGCTGCTAAAGTCAGCATTACTGATGCCTAAGAAGCAAGGCATGGGCCACCAATGCTTGGGTTAACTTACTCATTTATCAACTGCACCCAAAAAGTCACTCACACTCATACACATACAAACACACGCAAACACACATAGATATACACAAACAGCCGCCACACACATACACACGCTCCAAGACTCACTCGCACTCACACTCACCCACACATGCACTCACACACACAGTCTCAAACACTCACCTACATAGACACACTCACACACACACATGCAGTCACACACACTCACAAACATCAACAATCATACATGGGTACACACATTCACACACGTACTCACACCATCCCCCTCACACTCACACCTACACACTCCCACACACTATCATACACACTTACCCACGCTCACATCATGTAAACACATATATACTCACTAAGAAAAACTCACACCCATAAACCTCACATATATAACCACTCACATACTCAAACCTACAGAAACACACACCCTCATGCACACTCTCACTCCTGCACATATTCAAAAATTCACACACGTTCCCATGTACACAGACACCTACGCCACCCACCTGCACATACATACATACACCCTCATACACACATACAAACACAAAAATACAAATAGATATATACAAACACTCACATCCACACACCAGAACAGACGAACAAGCCATCACACACACATACACCTGCAGTCACATTCACAAACTCCTAAAAACACCCTCACACATACAAACACACTCGTGTACTCACATACACATGAATACACCCAAGTAAGAACACTAACATACGAAGACACACTCAGTCTCCTACTCGTCCACATAACCCCTCTACATCAATCACACACCTGAACACATTAACACAATCTCTTGGACACAAATTCCCACACCTGCACCCAAATGAGCATTCACACGCCAATCCAAACACACTCAGTCAAACACACCTGCACATACTCACACACCTGCACACTACAACACACACAGTCACCCACAATCACATTCACTCCTACTTTCACACACACTAAGAAGAAAATCCCTTTCAAATACACATGGACACACAAATGCGCTCCCATATTCACACTCACACTCCAAAATAGACTCACACACAAACACACACACAAAGTCACACTCACAAACCTACAGAACCACAAACTAAAACACACATACACAGATGCCAGCTCTCACTCACACATGATCACACACAAAAAAAACCACTCACACTCTCACCCTCACACACACACACATGTACATCCACACAGGCATACCAAACACACCTGAATACACTCAACTAACACAAACAAACGAAGACACAGACTCACTGTTATACTCACAAAAATAATCTCAGCACACTCACAGACACACACTCACACACCTGCACCAAACACCCACTCACACTCTGACCCAAACACACTTTCACTCACCACACACACCTGCACATTCTCACACACACTCACACACAACACAGATAAACATACTTACACACATATGCCCATACACATGCAAACTGTCTCACACAGAGACACAAAAATACACAATCATACACAAATTCAAATACACAGGCTCACAACCACAAACAAGCACACACACTCATTTACACACAAACTCACAGAATCATCCAATTACAATTAAACCCTCACTTACAGAAACACACACTTACACACAACTCACACACTCACACACATTTTCACACTCACACACATGTACACACCTACAACTTTCCCACTCTCACTCACAGAAACACACACACAAAATCAGTCAGACAAACAAACACCTACCAACAAACACATGTACACACATTCACACACTCACTCACACCTTCAGCCTCGTATACTCTCACACATTCTCTCCCACACACCGTCATGCACACTCCCACACTTACTCACAAGTACCCACATATACACTCACACACTGACTCAAAAACACACCACCAAACACAAACTCTCACAACACATACACACAGAAACTCACACAGGCTGACTCACAATCACACTCACAGACATAAACATTCACCTAGGTGCACACTCATACAATCAGTCATACAGAAACACACACCTGCATGCACACATTCACTCACACACATTCACAATTTCACACTCTTACACAAGTACACAGACACATGCACAAACACACATACACACACTCTCATTGACCCATACAAACACATATAGATATACATAAACAGTAACACAAACGTGAACACAAACAAGCAAACACACACACATGCCCCTACTTTCACATTCACACACCCAGCCAAAAACACCCTCACACAGACACACACATACATTCTCACTCCCACGTGAATACCCAGATGTCAACACATTAACGTAAAAGAACACACACCCACTCAAACTCACCTTCCAATACACATGTACACACAGACGCACTCACACCTTCACACTCACTCAAAAATAGACACACACAAATAAACACACAAATACACACAGTCAGACACACTCACACACTCACCCACACTGGAACACACACACTTACATTCACAGACTCACACACTTACTCAAACTCACACACACACATGCACACAGACGCACACACACACACACACACACACATACACAATCTGACACCACAATCCCCCAAATTTCAGCTTTCTACATTAGGTTGGAAAACAGTCTTTGACACACCTTTTCCAGTTTCATTTTCCCTCCGTTGGCAATTTTTTTGAACGTGGTGGCCTACAACTGCTCGCCTGCTAATCTCAGCATCCCATTGCTGGAATGAAAGGTGTGGAACAGATCCAGCTTATTTTTCATGGTGAGATTTGATTTCTAGGCTAGTCTCCACAAACAATGCTGGTAAACACAGCATTCCTAATGCCTAAGAAGCAAGGCATGGGCCACCAATGCTTGGGTTAACTTACTCATTTATCAACTGCACCCAAAAACTCACTCACACTCATACACATACAAACACACATAGATATACACAAACAGCGCCCACACACATACACACGCTCCAAGACACACTCGCACTCACACTCACCCACACATGCACTCACACACACAGTCTCAAACACTCACCTACATAGACACACTCACACACACACATGCAGTCACACACACTCACAAACATCAACAATCATACACGTGTACACACATTCACACACGTACTCACACCATCCCCCTCACACTCACACCTACACACTCCCACACACTATCATACACACTTACACATGCTCACATCGCTCACATCACTCACCACACACACCTGCACATTCTCACACACACTCACACACAACACAGATAAACATACTTACACACATATGCCCATACACATGCAAACTGTCTCACACAGAGACACAAAAATACACAATCATACACAAATTCAAATGCACAGGCTCACAACCACAAACAAGCACACACACTCATTTACACACAAACTCACAGAATCATCCAATTACAATTAAACCCTCACTTACAGAAACACACACTTACACACAACTCACACACTCACACACATTTTCACACTCACACACATGTACACACCTACAACTTTCCCACTCTCACTCACAGAAACACACACACAAAATCAGTCAGACAAACAAACACCTACCAACAAACACATGTACACACATTCACACACTCACTCACACCTTCAGCCTCGTATACTCTCACACATTCTCTCCCACACACCGTCATGCACACTCCCACACTTACTCACAAGTACCCACATATACACTCACACACTGACTCAAAAACACACCACCAAACACAAACTCTCACAACACATACACACAGAAACTCACACAGGCTGACTCACAATCACACTCACAGACATAAACACTCACCTAGGTGCACACTCATACAATCAGTCATACAGAAACACACACCTGCATGCACACATTCACTCACACACATTCACAAATTCACACTCTTACACAAGTACACAGACACATGCACAAACACACATACACACACTCTCATTGACCCATACAAACACATATAGATATACATAAACAGTAACACAAACGTGAACACAAACAAGCAAACACACACACATGCCCCTACTTTCACATTCACACACCCAGCCAAAAACACCCTCACACAGACACACACATACATTCTCACTCCCACGTGAATACCCAGATGTCAACACATTAACGTAAAAGAACACACACCCACTCAAACTCACCTTCCAATACACACGTACACACAGACGCACTCACACCTTCACACTCACTCAAAAATAGACGCACACAAATAAACACACAAATACACACAGTCAGACACACACACACTCACCCACACTGGAACACACACACTTACATTCACAGACTCACACACTTACTCAAACTCACACACACACATGCACACAGACGCACACACACACACACACACATACACAATCTGACACCACAATCCCCCAAATTTCAGCTTTCTACATTAGGTTGGAAAACAGTCTTTGACACACCTTTTCCAGTTTCATTTTCCCTCCGTTGGCAATTTTTTTGAACGTGGTGGCCTACAACTGCTCGCCTGCTAATCTCAGCATCCCATTGCTGGAATGAAAGGTGTGGAACAGATCCAGCTTATTTTTCATGGTGAGATTTGATTTCTAGGCTAGTCTCCACAAACAATGCTGGTAAACACAGCATTCCTAATGCCTAAGAAGCAAGGCATGGGCCACCAATGCTTGGGTTAACTTAGTCATTTATCAACTGCACCCAAAAACTCACTCACACTCATACACATACAAACACACATAGATATACACAAACAGCGCCCACACACATACACACGCTCCAAGACACACTCGCACTCACACTCACCCACACATGCACTCACACACACAGTCTCAAACACTCACCTACATAGACACACTCACACACACACATGCAGTCACACACACTCACAAACATCAACAATCATACACGTGTACACACATTCACACACGTACTCACACCATCCCCCTCACACTCACACCTACACACTCCCACACACTATCATACACACTTACACACGCTCACATCATGTAAACACATATATACTCACTAAGAAAAACTCACAACCATAAACCTCACATATATAACCACTCACATACTCAAACCTACAGAAACACACACCCTCATGCACACTCTCACTCCTGCACATATTCAAAAATTCACACACGTACCCATGTACACGGACACCTACGCCACCCACCTGCACATACATACATACACCCTCATACACACATACAAACACAAAAACACCAATAGATATATTCAAACACTCACATCCACACACCGGAACAGACGAACAAGCCATCACACACACATACACCTGCAGTCACATTCACAAACACCTAAAAACACCCTCACACATACAAACACACTCGTGTACTCACATACACGTGAATACACCCAAGAAAGAACACTAACATACGAAGACACACTCAGTCTCCTACTCGTCCACATAACCCCTCTACATCAATCACACACCTGAACACATTAACACAATCTCTTGGACACAAATTCCCACACCTGCACCCAAATGAGCATTCACACGCCAATCCAAACACACTCAGTCACACACACCTGCACATACGCACACACCTGCACACTACAACACACACAGTCACCCACAATCACATTCACTCCTACTTTCACACACACTAAGAAGAAAATCCCTTTCAAATACACATGGACACACAAATGCACTCCCATATTCACACTCACACTCCAAAATAGACTCACACACAAACACACACACAAAGTCACACTCGCAAACCTACAGAACCACAAACTAAAACACACATACACAGATGCCAGCTCTCACTCACACATGATCACACACAAAAAAAACCACTCACACTCTCACCCTCACACACACACACATGTACATCCACACAGGCATACCAAACACACCTGAATACACTCAACTAACACAAACAAACGAAGACACAGACTCACTGTTATACTCACAAAAATAATCTCAGCACACTCACAGACACACACTCACACACCTGCACCAAACACCCACTCACACTCTGACCCAAACACACTTTCACTCACCACACACACCTGCACATTCTCACACACACTCACACACAACACAGATAAACATACTTACACACATATGCCCATACACATGCAAACTGTCTCACACAGAGACACAAAAATACACAATCATACACAAATTCAAATACACAGGCTCACAACCACAAACAAGCACACACACTCATTTACACACAAACTCACAGAATCATCCAATTACAATTAAACCCTCACTTACAGAAACACACACTTACACACAACTCACACACTCACACACATTTTCACACTCACACACATGTACACACCTACAACTTTCCCACTCTCACTCACAGAAACACACACACAAAATCAGTCAGACAAACAAACACCTACGAACAAACACATGTACACACATTCACACACTCACTCACACCTTCAGCCTCGTATACTCTCACACATTCTCTCCCACACACCGTCATGCACACTCCCACACTTACTCACAAGTACCCACATATACACTCACACACTGACTCAAAAACACACCACCAAACACAAACTCTCACAACACATACACACAGAAACTCACACAGGCTGACTCACAATCACACTCACAGACATAAACATTCACCTAGGTGCACACTCATACAATCAGTCATACAGAAACACACACCTGCATGCACACATTCACTCACACACATTCACAATTTCACACTCTTACACAAGTACACAGACACATGCACAAACACACATACACACACTCTCATTGACCCATACAAACACATATAGATATACATAAACAGTAACACAAACGTGAACACAAACAAGCAAACACACACACATGCCCCTACTTTCACATTCACACACCCAGCCAAAAACACCCTCACACAGACACACACATACATTCTCACTCCCACGTGAATACCCAGATGTCAACACATTAACGTAAAAGAACACACACCCACTCAAACTCACCTTCCAATACACATGTACACACAGACGCACTCACACCTTCACACTCACTCAAAAATAGACACACACAAATAAACACACAAATACACACAGTCAGACACACTCACACACTCACCCACACTGGAACACACACACTTACATTCACAGACTCACACACTTACTCAAACTCACACACACACATGCACACAGACGCACACACACACACACACACACACACATACACAATCTGACACCACAATCCCCCAAATTTCAGCTTTCTACATTAGGTTGGAAAACAGTCTTTGACACACCTTTTCCAGTTTCATTTTCCCTCCGTTGGCAATTTTTTTGAACGTGGTGGCCTACAACTGCTCGCCTGCTAATCTCAGCATCCCATTGCTGGAATGAAAGGTGTGGAACAGATCCAGCTTATTTTTCATGGTGAGATTTGATTTCTAGGCTAGTCTCCACAAACAATGCTGGTAAACACAGCATTCCTAATGCCTAAGAAGCAAGGCATGGGCCACCAATGCTTGGGTTAACTTACTCATTTATCAACTGCACCCAAAAACTCACTCACACTCATACACATACAAACACACATAGATATACACAAACAGCGCCCACACACATACACACGCTCCAAGACACACTCGCACTCACACTCACCCACACATGCACTCACACACACAGTCTCAAACACTCACCTACATAGACACACTCACACACACACATGCAGTCACACACACTCACAAACATCAACAATCATACACGTGTACACACATTCACACACGTACTCACACCATCCCCCTCACACTCACACCTACACACTCCCACACACTATCATACACACTTACACACGCTCACATCATGTAAACACATATATACTCACTAAGAAAAACTCACAACCATAAACCTCACATATATAACCACTCACATACTCAAACCTACAGAAACACACACCCTAATGCACACTCTCACTCCTGCACATATTCAAAAATTCACACACGTACCCATGTACACGGACACCTACGCCACCCACCTGCACATACATACATACACCCTCATACACACATACAAACACAAAAACACCAATAGATATATTCAAACACTCACATCCACACACCGGAACAGACGAACAAGCCATCACACACACATACACCTGCAGTCACATTCACAAACACCTAAAAACACCCTCACACATACAAACACACTCGTGTACTCACATACACGTGAATACACACAAGCAAGAACACTAACATACGAAGACACACTCAGTCTCCTACTCGTCCACATAACCCCTCTGCATCAATCACACACCTGAACACGCTAACACAATCTCTTGGACACCAATTCCCACACCTGCACCCAAATGAGCATTCACACGCCAATCCAAACACACTCAGTCACACACACCTGCACATACTCACACACCTGCACACTACAACACACACAGTCACCCACAATCACATTCACTCCTACTTTCACACACACAAAGTAGAAAATCCCTTTCAAATGCACATGCACACACAAATGCACTCCAATATTCACTCTCACACTCAAAAGTAGGCTCAAAATCAGACACACACAAATACACACTCACAAACATACACACTTGCACACAAAAACACACATGCAGAGATGCCAGCTCTCATTCACACATAATCACCTTCACAATAAAACACTCACACACTCTCCCTCACACACACACATGTACATGCACACAGGCATAGCAAACACACCTGAGTACACCCAACTAACCCAAACATACAAAGATACACTCACTGTCATACTCACCAACGAGAAGTCAACACACTCACACACATAGACACCCTGAGACTTACACACCGGCAACAAATATCCACTCACACTCAGACCTAAACCCAATGACACTCACTCACACACACATGCACATTCTCACACACTCTCACACACTCACACACAACACACAAATACACATACTTACACACATATTCCCATACACATGCAAACTATTTCCCACAGGGACACAAAAATACACAATCAGGCCCAAATTCAAATACACAGGCACACACCCACAAACAAGCAAACACACTCATACACAGGCACACACTGACAGAATCACTCAATGACAATTACACACTCACCTACAGTTACACTCACAAACTTACACACAACTCACAGCTTCAGCCTGACATACACTGACACATACTCTCCCAAACCCTGTCATACACACTCCCACACACACTCACAACACGTACCCATATATACACTCACACAGACACACAATCATACCCCCACACACACTCACAACACGTTCACCCAGACACACTGACTGACACACAATCACACACTCCTGAAATCTCACATATATGCACACTTATACCTTCACTCCTACAGAAACACTCACCCGCATGCACACACTCACTCACACACACTCACAAATGCACACACAGAGACATGCACACAGACACATGCCCAAACACATATTCTCTCATACACACGAACACTCAAACACACATAGATATACACGAAGTTTAACACACACATGTGAAGACACCAACAAATAACACACACACATGCCCCTACTTTCACATCCACACACCTACCAAAAAACACCCTCACACATAAACACACATACATTCTCACTCCCACGTGAATACCCAGATGTCAACACATTAATGTAAAAGAACACACACCCACTCAAACTCACACTCAAATACACATGTACACACAAACGCACTCACACGTTCACACTCACTCAAAAATAGTCTCACACAAATAAACACACAAATACACACACTCACACTCACACACTCACCCACACTTGAACACACACACTTACATTCACAGACTCACACACTTACTCAAACTCACACCAACGCACGCGTACACACACACACACATATATGCAGTCTGACACCACAAACCCCGAAATTTCAGCTTTCTACATTTGCTCGGAAAACAGTCTTTGACGACATTGCCCAATTTCATTTTTCCTCCGTTGGCAATTTTTTTGAACGTGGTGGCCTACAACTGCTCGCCTGCAAATCTCAGCATCCCATTGCGGGAATGAAAGGTGTGGGACAGATCCAGGTTATTTTTCATGGTGAGATTTGATTTCTAGGCTAGTCTCCACAAACAATGCTGCTAAAGTCAGCATTACTGATGCCTAAGAAGCAAGGCATGGGCCACCAATGCTTGGGTTAACTTACTCATTTATCAACTGCACCCAAAAAGTCACTCACACTCATACACATACAAACACACGCAAACACACATAGATATACACAAACAGCCGCCACACACATACACACGCTCCAAGACTCACTCGCACTCACACTCACCCACACATGCACTCACACACACAGTCTCAAACACTCACCTACATAGACACACTCACACACACACATGCAGTCACACACACTCACAAACATCAACAATCATACATGGGTACACACATTCACACACGTACTCACACCATCCCCCTCACACTCACACCTACACACTCCCACACACTATCATACACACTTACCCACGCTCACATCATGTAAACACATATATACTCACTAAGAAAAACTCACACCCATAAACCTCACATATATAACCACTCACATACTCAAACCTACAGAAACACACACCCTCATGCACACTCTCACTCCTGCACATATTCAAAAATTCACACACGTTCCCATGTACACAGACACCTACGCCACCCACCTGCACATACATACATACACCCTCATACACACATACAAACACAAAAATACAAATAGATATATACAAACACTCACATCCACACACCAGAACAGACGAACAAGCCATCACACACACATACACCTGCAGTCACATTCACAAACTCCTAAAAACACCCTCACACATACAAACACACTCGTGTACTCACATACACATGAATACACCCAAGTAAGAACACTAACATACGAAGACACACTCAGTCTCCTACTCGTCCACATAACCCCTCTGCATCAATCACACACCTGAACACATTAACACAATCTCTTGGACACAAATTCCCACACCTGCACCCAAATGAGCATTCACACGCCAATCCAAACACACTCAGTCAAACACACCTGCACATACTCACACACCTGCACACTACAACACACACAGTCACCCACAATCACATTCACTCCTACTTTCACACACACTAAGAAGAAAATCCCTTTCAAATACACATGGACACACAAATGCGCTCCCATATTCACACTCACACTCCAAAATAGACTCACACACAAACACACACACAAAGTCAAACTCGCAAACTTACAGAACCACAAACAAAAACACACATACACAGATGCCAGCTCTCACTCACACATGATCACACACAAAAAAAACCACTCACACTCTCACCCTCACACACACACACACATGTACATCCACACAGGCGTATCAAACACACCTGAATACACTCAACTAACACAAACAAACGAAGACACAGACTCACTGTTATACTCACAAAAATAATCTCAGCACACTCACAGACACACACTCACACACCTGCACCGAACACTCACTCACACTCTGACCCAAACACACTTTCACTCACCACACACACCTGCACATTCTCACACACACTCACACACAACACAGATAAACATACTTACACACATATGCCCATACACATGCAAACTGTCTCACACAGAGACACAAAAATACACAATCATACACAAATTCAAATGCACAGGCTCACAACCACAAACAAGCACACACACTCATTTACACACAAACTCACAGAATCATCCAATTACAATTAAACCCTCACTTACAGAAACACACACTTACACACAACTCACACACTCACACACATTTTCACACTCACACACATGTACACACCTACAACTTTCCCACTCTCACTCACAGAAACACACACACAAAATCAGTCAGACAAACAAACACCTACCAACAAACACATGTACACACATTCACACACTCACTCACACCTTCAGCCTCGTATACTCTCACACATTCTCTCCCACACACCGTCATGCACACTCCCACACTTACTCACAAGTACCCACATATACACTCACACACTGACTCAAAAACACACCACCAAACACAAACTCTCACAACACATACACACAGAAACTCACACAGGCTGACTCACAATCACACTCACAGACATAAACACTCACCTAGGTGCACACTCATACAATCAGTCATACAGAAACACACACCTGCATGCACACATTCACTCACACACATTCACAAATTCACACTCTTACACAAGTACACAGACACATGCACAAACACACATACACACACTCTCATTGACCCATACAAACACATATAGATATACATAAACAGTAACACAAACGTGAACACAAACAAGCAAACACACACACATGCCCCTACTTTCACATTTACACACCCAGCCAAAAACACCCTCACACAGACACACACATACATTCTCACTCCCACGTGAATACCCAGATGTCAACACATTAACGTAAAAGAACACACACCCACTCAAACTCACCTTCCAATACACATGTACACACAGACGCACTCACACCTTCACACTCACTCAAAAATAGACGCACACAAATAAACACACAAATACACACAGTCAGACACACACACACTCACCCACACTGGAACACACACACTTACATTCACAGACTCACACACTTACTCAAACTCACACACACACATGCACACAGACGCACACACACACACACACACACATACACAATCTGACACCACAATCCCCCAAATTTCAGCTTTCTACATTAGGTTGGAAAACAGTCTTTGACACACCTTTTCCAGTTTCATTTTCCCTCCGTTGGCAATTTTTTTGAACGTGGTGGCCTACAACTGCTCGCCTGCTAATCTCAGCATCCCATTGCTGGAATGAAAGGTGTGGAACAGATCCAGCTTATTTTTCATGGTGAGATTTGATTTCTAGGCTAGTCTCCACAAACAATGCTGGTAAACACAGCATTCCGAATGCCTAAGAAGCAAGGCATGGGCCACCAATGCTTGGGTTAACTTAGTCATTTATCAAATGCACCCAAAAACTCACTCACACTCATACACATACAAACACACATAGATATACACAAACAGCGCCCACACACATACACACGCTCCAAGACACACTCGCACTCACACTCACCCACACATGCACTCACACACACAGTCTCAAACACTCACCTACATAGACACACTCACACACACACATGCAGTCACACACACTCACAAACATCAACAATCATACACGTGTACACACATTCACACACGTACTCACACCATCCCCCTCACACTCACACCTACACACTCCCACACACTATCATACACACTTACACATGCTCACATCGCTCACATCACTCACCACACACACCTGCACATTCTCACACACACTCACACACAACACAGATAAACATACTTACACACATATGCCCATACACATGCAAACTGTCTCACACAGAGACACAAAAATACACAATCATACACAAATTCAAATGCACAGGCTCACAACCACAAACAAGCACACACACTCATTTACACACAAACTCACAGAATCATCCAATTACAATTAAACCCTCACTTACAGAAACACACACTTACACACAACTCACACACTCACACACATTTTCACACTCACACACATGTACACACCTACAACTTTCCCACTCTCACTCACAGAAACACACACACAAAATCAGTCAGACAAACAAACACCTACCAACAAACACATGTACACACATTCACACACTCACTCACACCTTCAGCCTCGTATACTCTCACACATTCTCTCCCACACACCGTCATGCACACTCCCACACTTACTCACAAGTACCCACATATACACTCACACACTGACTCAAAAACACACCACCAAACACAAACTCTCACAACACATACACACAGAAACTCACACAGGCTGACTCACAATCACACTCACAGACATAAACACTCACCTAGGTGCACACTCATACAATCAGTCATACAGAAACACACACCTGCATGCACACATTCACTCACACACATTCACAAATTCACACTCTTACACAAGTACACAGACACATGCACAAACACACATACACACACTCTCATTGACCCATACAAACACATATAGATATACATAAACAGTAACACAAACGTGAACACAAACAAGCAAACACACACACATGCCCCTACTTTCACATTCACACACCCAGCCAAAAACACCCTCACACAGACACACACATACATTCTCACTCCCACGTGAATACCCAGATGTCAACACATTAACGTAAAAGAACACACACCCACTCAAACTCACCTTCCAATACACATGTACACACAGACGCACTCACACCTTCACACTCACTCAAAAATAGACGCACACAAATAAACACACAAATACACACAGTCAGACACACACACACTCACCCACACTGGAACACACACACTTACATTCACAGACTCACACACTTACTCAAACTCACACACACACATGCACACAGACGCACACACACACACACACACACACACATACACAATCTGACACCACAATCCCCCAAATTTCAGCTTTCTACATTAGGTTGGAAAACAGTCTTTGACACACCTTTTCCAGTTTCATTTTCCCTCCGTTGGCAATTTTTTTGAACGTGGTGGCCTACAACTGCTCGCCTGCTAATCTCAGCATCCCATTGCTGGAATGAAAGGTGTGGAACAGATCCAGCTTATTTTTCATGGTGAGATTTGATTTCTAGGCTAGTCTCCACAAACAATGCTGGTAAACACAGCATTCCTAATGCCTAAGAAGCAAGGCATGGGCCACCAATGCTTGGGTTAACTTAGTCATTTATCAACTGCACCCAAAAACTCACTCACACTCATACACATACAAACACACATAGATATACACAAACAGCGCCCACACACATACACACGCTCCAAGACACACTCGCACTCACACTCACCCACACATGCACTCACACACACAGTCTCAAACACTCACCTACATAGACACACTCACACACACACATGCAGTCACACACACTCACAAACATCAACAATCATACACGTGTACACACATTCACACACGTACTCACACCATCCCCCTCACACTCACACCTACACACTCCCACACACTATCATACACACTTACACACGCTCACATCATGTAAACACATATATACTCACTAAGAAAAACTCACAACCATAATAAACCTCACATATATAACCACTCACATACTCAAACCTACAGAAACACACACCCTCATGCACACTCTCACTCCTGCACATATTCAAAAATTCACACACGTACCCATGTACACGGACACCTACGCCACCCACCTGCACATACATACATACACCCTCATACACACATACAAACACAAAAACACCAATAGATATATTCAAACACTCACATCCACACACCGGAACAGACGAACAAGCCATCACACACACATACACCTGCAGTCACATTCACAAACACCTAAAAACACCCTCACACATACAAACACACTCGTGTACTCACATACACGTGAATACACACAAGCAAGCACACTAACATACGAAGACACACTCAGTCTCCTACTCGTCCACATAACCCCTCTACATCAATCACACACCTGAACACGCTAACACAATCTCTTGGACACCAATTCCCACACCTGCACCCAAATGAGCATTCACACGCCAATCCAAACACACTCAGTCACACACACCTGCACATACTCACACACCTGCACACTACAACACACACAGTCACCCACAATCACATTCACTCCTACTTTCACACACACAAAGTAGAAAATCCCTTTCAAATGCACATGCACACACAAATGCACTCCAATATTCACTCTCACACTCAAAAGTAGGCTCAAAATCAGACACACACAAATACACACTCACAAACATACACACTTGCACACAAAAACACACATGCAGAGATGCCAGCTCTCATTCACACATAATCACCTTCACAATAAAACACTCACACACTCTCCCTCACACACACACATGTACATGCACACAGGCATAGCAAACACACCTGAGTACACCCAACTAACACAAACATACAAAGATACACTCACTGTCATACTCACCAACGAGAAGTCAACACACTCACACACATAGACACCCTGAGACTTACACACCGGCAACAAATATCCACTCACACTCAGACCTAAACCCAATGACACTCACTCACACACACATGCACATTCTCACACACTCTCACACACTCACACACAACACACAAATACACATACTTACACACATATTCCCATACACATGCAAACTATTTCCCACAGGGACACAAAAATACACAATCAGGCCCAAATTCAAATACACAGGCACACACCCACAAACAAGCAAACAAACTCATACACAGGCACACACTGACAGAATCACTCAATGACAATTACACACTCACCTACAGTTACACTCACAAACTTACACACAACTCACAGCTTCAGCCTGACATACACGGACACATACTCTCCCAAACACTGTCATACACACTCCCACACACACTCACAACACGTACCCATATATACACTCACACAGACACACAATCATACCCCCACACACATTCACAACACGTTCACCCAGACACACTGACTGACACACAATCACACACTCCTGAAATCTCACATATATGCACACTTATACCTTCACTCCTACAGAAACACTCACCCGCATGCACACACTCACTCACACACACTCACAAATGCACACACAGAGACATGCACACAGACACATGCCCAAACACATATTCTCTCATACACACGAACACTCAAACACACATAGATATACACGAAGTTTAACACACACATGTGAAGACACAAACAAATAACACACACACATGCCCCTACTTTCCCATCCACACACCTACCAAAAAACACCCTCACACATAAACACACATACATTCTCACTCCCACGTGAATACCCAGATGTCAACACATTAATGTAAAAGAACACACACCCACTCAAACTCACACTCAAATACACATGTACACACAAACGCACTCACACGTTCACACTCACTCAAAAATAGTCTCACACAAATAAACACACAAATACACACACTCACACTCACACACTCACCCACACTTGAACACACACACTTACATTCACAGACTCACACACTTACTCAAACTCACACCAACGCATGCGCACACACACACACACATATGCAGTCTGACACCACAAACCCCGAAATTTCAGCTTTCTACATTTGCTCGGAAAACAGTCTTTGACCACCTTGCCCAGTTTCATTTTTCCTCCGTTGGCAATTTTTTTGAACGTGGTGGCCTACAACTGCTCGCCTGCAAATCTCAGCATCCCATTGCGGGAATGAAAGGTGTGGGACAGATCCATGTTATTTTATATGGTGAGATTTGATTTCTAGGCTAGTCTCCACAAACAATGCTGCTAAAGTCAGCATTCCTAATGCCTAAGAAGCAAGGCATGGGCCACCAATGCTTGGGTTAACTTACTCATTTATCAACTGCACCCAAAAACTCACTCACACTCATACACATACAAACACACGCAAACACACATAGATATACACAAACAGCCGCCACACACATACACACGCTCCAAGACTCACTCGCACTCACACTCACCCACACATGCACTCACACACACAGTCTCAAACACTCACCTACATAGACACACTCACACACACACATGCAGTCACACACACTCACAAACATCAACAATCATACATGGGTACACACATTCACACACGTACTCACACCATCCCCCTCACACTCACACCTACACACTCCCACACACTATCATACACACTTACACACGCTCACATCATGTAAACACATATATACTCACTAAGAAAAACTCACAACCATAAACCTCACATATATAAC
This sequence comes from Castor canadensis, assembly GCF_047511655.1. Taxonomy (NCBI): domain Eukaryota; kingdom Metazoa; phylum Chordata; class Mammalia; order Rodentia; family Castoridae; genus Castor; species Castor canadensis. Next base: position 49,828 of record NW_027395395.1, read on the forward strand.
CACTCACATACTCAAACCTACAGAAACACACACCCTCATGCACACTCTCACTCCTGCACATATTCAAAAATTCACACCCGTTCCCATGTACACAGACACCTACACCACCCACCTGCACATACATACATACACCCTCATACACACATACAAACACAAAAATACAAATAGATATATACAAACACTCACATCCACACACCAGAACAGACGAACAAGCCATCACACACACATACACCTGCAGTCACATTCACAAACTCCTAAAAACACCCTCACACATACAAACACACTCGTGTACTCACATACACGTGAATACACACAAGCAAGAACTCTAACATACGAAGACATACTCAGTCTCCTACTCGTCCACATAACCCCTCCACATCAATCACACACCTGAACACATTAACACAATCTCTTGGACACAAATTCCCACACCTGCACCCAAATGAGCATTCACACGCCAATCCAAACACACTCAGTCACACACACCTGCACATACTCACACACCTGCACACTACAACACACACAGTCACCCACAATCACATTCACTCCTACTTTCACACACACTAAGAAGAAAATCCCTTTCAAATACACATGGACACACAAATGCGCTCCCATATTCACACTCACACTCCAAAATAGACTCACACACAAACACACACACAAAGTCACACTCACAAACCTACAGAACCACAAACTAAAACACACATACACAGATGCCAGCTCTCACTCACACATGATCACACACAAAAAAAACCACTCACACTCTCACCCTCACACACACACACATGTACATCCACACAGGCATACCAAACACACCTGAATACACTCAACTAACACAAACAAACGAAGACACAGACTCACTGTTATACTCACAAAAATAATCTCAGCACACTCACAGACACACACTCACACACCTGCACCGAACACCCACTCACACTCTGACCCAAACACACTTTCACTCACCACACACACCTGCACATTCTCACACACACTCACACACAACACAGAAAAACATACTTACACACATATGCCCATACACATGCAAACTGTCTCACACAGAGACACAAAAATACACAATCATACACAAATTCAAATACACAGGCTCACAACCACAAACAAGCACACACACTCATTTACACACAAACTCACAGAATCATCCAATTACAATTAAACCCTCACTTACAGAAACACACACTTACACACAACTCACACACTCACACACATTTTCACACTCACACACATGTACACACCTACAACTTTCCCACTCTCACTCACAGAAACACACACACAAAATCAGTCAGACAAACAAACACCTACCAACAAACACATGTACACACATTCACACACTCACTCACACCTTCAGCCTCGTATACTCTCACACATTCTCTCCCACACACCGTCATGCACACTCCCACACTTACTCACAAGTACCCACATATACACTCACACACTGACTCAAAAACACACCACCAAACACAAACTCTCACAACACATACACACAGAAACTCACACAGGCTGACTCACAATCACACTCACAGACATAAACATTCACCTAGGTGCACACTCATACAGTCATACAGAAACACACACCTGCATGAACACATTCACTCACACACATTCACAATTTCACACTCTTACACAAGTACACAGACACATGCACAAACACACATACACACACTCTCATTGACCCATAAAAACACATATAGATATACATAAACAGTAACACAAACGTGAACACAAACAAGCAAACACACACACATGTCCCTACTTTCACATTCACACACCCAGCCAAAAACACCCTCACACAGACACACACATACATTCTCACTCCCACGTGAATACCCAGATGTCAACACATTAACGTAAAAGAACACACACCCACTCAAACTCACCTTCCAATACACATGTACACACAGACGCACTCACACCTTCACACTCACTCAAAAATAGACACACACAAATAAACACACAAATACACACAGTCAGACACACTCACACACTCACCCACACTGGAACACACACACTTACATTCACAGACTCACACACTTACTCAAACTCACACACACATGCACACAGACGCACACACACACACACACACACATACACAATCTGACACCACAATCCCCCAAATTTCAGCTTTCTACATTTGGTTGGAAAACAGTCTTTGACACACCTTTTCCAGTTTCATTTTCCCTCCGTTGGCAATTTTTTTGAACGTGGTGGCCTATAACTGCTCGCCTGCTAATCTCAGCATCCCATTGCTGGAATGAAAGGTGTGGAACAGATCCAGCTTATTTTTCATGGTGAGATTTGATTTCTAGGCTAGTCTCCACAAACAATGCTGGTAAACACAGCATTCCTAATGCCTAAGAAGCAAGGCATGGGCCACCAATGCTTGGGTTAACTTAGTCATTTATCAACTGCACCCAAAAACTCACTCACACTCATACACATACAAACACACATAGATATACACAAACAGCGCCCACACACATACACACGCTCCAAGACACACTCGCACTCACACTCACCCACACATGCACTCACACACACAGTCTCAAACACTCACCTACATAGACACACTCACACACACACATGCAGTCACACACACTCACAAACATCAACAATCATACACGTGTACACACATTCACACACGTACTCACACCATCCCCCTCACACTCACACCTACACACTCCCACACACTATCATACACACTTACACACGCTCACATCATGTAAACACATATATACTCACTAAGAAAAACTCACAACCATAAACCTCACATATATAACCACTCACATACTCAAACCTACAGAAACACACACCCTCATGCACACTCTCACTCCTGCACATATTCAAAAATTCACACACGTACCCATGTACACGGACACCTACGCCACCCACCTGCACATACATACATACACCCTCATACACACATACAAACACAAAAACACCAATAGATATATTCAAACACTCACATCCACACACCGGAACAGACGAACAAGCCATCACACACACATACACCTGCAGTCACATTCACAAACACCTAAAAACACCCTCACACATACAAACACACTCGTGTACTCACATACACGTGAATACACACAAGCAAGAACACTAACATACGAAGACACACTCAGTCTCCTACTCGTCCACATAACCCCTCTACATCAATCACACACCTGAACACGCTAACACAATCTCTTGGACACCAATTCCCACACCTGCACCCAAATGAGCATTCACACGCCAATCCAAACACACTCAGTCACACACACCTGCACATACTCACACACCTGCACACTACAACACACACAGTCACCCACAATCACATTCACTCCTACTTTCACACACACAAAGTAGAAAATCCCTTTCAAATGCACATGCACACACAAATGCACTCCAATATTCACTCTCACACTCAAAAGTAGGCTCAAAATCAGACACACACAAATACACACTCACAAACATACACACTTGCACACAAAAACACACATGCAGAGATGCCAGCTCTCATTCACACATAATCACCTTCACAATAAAACACTCACACACTCTCCCTCACACACACACATGTACATGCACACAGGCATAGCAAACACACCTGAGTACACCCAACTAACACAAACATACAAAGATACACTCACTGTCATACTCACCAACGAGAAGTCAACACACTCACACACATAGACACCCTGAGACTTACACACCGGCAACAAATATCCACTCACACTCAGACCTAAACCCAATGACACTCACTCACACACACATGCACATTCTCACACACTCTCACACACTCACACACAACACACAAATACACATACTTACACACATATTCCCATACACATGCAAACTATTTCCCACAGGGACACAAAAATACACAATCAGGCCCAAATTCAAATACACAGGCACACACCCACAAACAAGCAAACACACTCATACACAGGCACACACTGACAGAATCACTCAATGACAATTACACACTCACCTATAGTTACACTCACAAACTTACACACAACTCACAGCTTCAGCCTGACATACACGGACACATACTCTCCCAAACACTGTCATACACACTCCCACACACACTCACAACACGTACCCATATATACACTCACACAGACACACAATCATACCCCCACACACACTCACAACACGTTCACCCAGACACACTGACTGACACACAATCACACACTCCTGAAATCTCACATATATGCACACTTATACCTTCACTCCTACAGAAACACTCACCCGCATGCACACACTCACTCACACACACTCACAAATGCACACACAGAGACATGCACACAGACACATGCCCAAACACATATTCTCTCATACACACGAACACTCAAACACACATAGATATACACGAAGTTTAACACACACATGTGAAGACACCAACAAATAACACACACACATGCCCCTACTTTCACATCCACACACCTACCAAAAAACACCCTCACACATAAACACACATACATTCTCACTCCCACGTGAATACCCAGATGTCAACACATTAATGTAAAAGAACACACACCCACTCAAACTCACACTCAAATACACATGTACACACAAACGCACTCACACGTTCACACTCACTCAAAAATAGTCTCACACAAATAAACACACAAATACACACACTCACACTCACACACTCACCCACACTTGAACACACACACTTACATTCACAGACTCACACACTTACTCAAACTCACACCAACGCATGCGTACACACACACACACACATATGCAGTCTGACACCACAAACCCCGAAATTTCAGCTTTCTACATGTGCTCGGAAAACAGTCTTTGACGACCTTGCCCAATTTCATTTTTCCTCCGTTGGCAATTTTTTTGAACGTGGTGGCCTACAACTGCTCGCCTGCAAATCTCAGCATCCCATTGCGGGAATGAAAGGTGTGGGACAGATCCAGGTTATTTTTCATGGTGAGATTTGATTTCTAGGCTAGTCTCCACAAACAATGCTGCTAAAGTCAGCATTACTGATGCCTAAGAAGCAAGGCATGGGCCACCAATGCTTGGGTTAACTTACTCATTTATCAACTGCACCCAAAAAGTCACTCACACTCATACACATACAAACACACGCAAACACACATAGATATACACAAACAGCCGCCACACACATACACACGCTCCAAGACTCACTCGCACTCACACTCACCCACACATGCACTCACACACACAGTCTCAAACACTCACCTACATAGACACACTCACACACACACATGCAGTCACACACACTCACAAACATCAACAATCATACATGGGTACACACATTCACACACGTACTCACACCATCCCCCTCACACTCACACCTACACACTCCCACACACTATCATACACACTTACCCACGCTCACATCATGTAAACACATATATACTCACTAAGAAAAACTCACACCCATAAACCTCACATATATAACCACTCACATACTCAAACCTACAGAAACACACACCCTCATGCACACTCTCACTCCTGCACATATTCAAAAATTCACACACGTTCCCATGTACACAGACACCTACGCCACCCACCTGCACATACATACATACACCCTCATACACACATACAAACACAAAAATACAAATAGATATATACAAACACTCACATCCACACACCAGAACAGACGAACAAGCCATCACACACACATACACCTGCAGTCACATTCACAAACTCCTAAAAACACCCTCACACATACAAACACACTCGTGTACTCACATACACATGAATACACCCAAGTAAGAACACTAACATACGAAGACACACTCAGTCTCCTACTCGTCCACATAACCCCTCTACATCAATCACACACCTGAACACATTAACACAATCTCTTGGACACAAATTCCCACACCTGCACCCAAATGAGCATTCACACGCCAATCCAAACACACTCAGTCAAACACACCTGCACATACTCACACACCTGCACACTACAACACACACAGTCACCCACAATCACATTCACTCCTACTTTCACACACACTAAGAAGAAAATCCCTTTCAAATACACATGGACACACAAATGCGCTCCCATATTCACACTCACACTCCAAAATAGACTCACACACAAACACACACACAAAGTCACACTCACAAACCTACAGAACCACAAACTAAAACACACATACACAGATGCCAGCTCTCACTCACACATGATCACACACAAAAAAAACCACTCACACTCTCACCCTCACACACACACACATGTACATCCACACAGGCATACCAAACACACCTGAATACACTCAACTAACACAAACAAACGAAGACACAGACTCACTGTTATACTCACAAAAATAATCTCAGCACACTCACAGACACACACTCACACACCTGCACCAAACACCCACTCACACTCTGACCCAAACACACTTTCACTCACCACACACACCTGCACATTCTCACACACACTCACACACAACACAGATAAACATACTTACACACATATGCCCATACACATGCAAACTGTCTCACACAGAGACACAAAAATACACAATCATACACAAATTCAAATACACAGGCTCACAACCACAAACAAGCACACACACTCATTTACACACAAACTCACAGAATCATCCAATTACAATTAAACCCTCACTTACAGAAACACACACTTACACACAACTCACACACTCACACACATTTTCACACTCACACACATGTACACACCTACAACTTTCCCACTCTCACTCACAGAAACACACACACAAAATCAGTCAGACAAACAAACACCTACCAACAAACACATGTACACACATTCACACACTCACTCACACCTTCAGCCTCGTATACTCTCACACATTCTCTCCCACACACCGTCATGCACACTCCCACACTTACTCACAAGTACCCACATATACACTCACACACTGACTCAAAAACACACCACCAAACACAAACTCTCACAACACATACACACAGAAACTCACACAGGCTGACTCACAATCACACTCACAGACATAAACATTCACCTAGGTGCACACTCATACAATCAGTCATACAGAAACACACACCTGCATGCACACATTCACTCACACACATTCACAATTTCACACTCTTACACAAGTACACAGACACATGCACAAACACACATACACACACTCTCATTGACCCATACAAACACATATAGATATACATAAACAGTAACACAAACGTGAACACAAACAAGCAAACACACACACATGCCCCTACTTTCACATTCACACACCCAGCCAAAAACACCCTCACACAGACACACACATACATTCTCACTCCCACGTGAATACCCAGATGTCAACACATTAACGTAAAAGAACACACACCCACTCAAACTCACCTTCCAATACACATGTACACACAGACGCACTCACACCTTCACACTCACTCAAAAATAGACACACACAAATAAACACACAAATACACACAGTCAGACACACTCACACACTCACCCACACTGGAACACACACACTTACATTCACAGACTCACACACTTACTCAAACTCACACACACACATGCACACAGACGCACACACACACACACACACACACATACACAATCTGACACCACAATCCCCCAAATTTCAGCTTTCTACATTAGGTTGGAAAACAGTCTTTGACACACCTTTTCCAGTTTCATTTTCCCTCCGTTGGCAATTTTTTTGAACGTGGTGGCCTACAACTGCTCGCCTGCTAATCTCAGCATCCCATTGCTGGAATGAAAGGTGTGGAACAGATCCAGCTTATTTTTCATGGTGAGATTTGATTTCTAGGCTAGTCTCCACAAACAATGCTGGTAAACACAGCATTCCTAATGCCTAAGAAGCAAGGCATGGGCCACCAATGCTTGGGTTAACTTACTCATTTATCAACTGCACCCAAAAACTCACTCACACTCATACACATACAAACACACATAGATATACACAAACAGCGCCCACACACATACACACGCTCCAAGACACACTCGCACTCACACTCACCCACACATGCACTCACACACACAGTCTCAAACACTCACCTACATAGACACACTCACACACACACATGCAGTCACACACACTCACAAACATCAACAATCATACACGTGTACACACATTCACACACGTACTCACACCATCCCCCTCACACTCACACCTACACACTCCCACACACTATCATACACACTTACACATGCTCACATCGCTCACATCACTCACCACACACACCTGCACATTCTCACACACACTCACACACAACACAGATAAACATACTTACACACATATGCCCATACACATGCAAACTGTCTCACACAGAGACACAAAAATACACAATCATACACAAATTCAAATGCACAGGCTCACAACCACAAACAAGCACACACACTCATTTACACACAAACTCACAGAATCATCCAATTACAATTAAACCCTCACTTACAGAAACACACACTTACACACAACTCACACACTCACACACATTTTCACACTCACACACATGTACACACCTACAACTTTCCCACTCTCACTCACAGAAACACACACACAAAATCAGTCAGACAAACAAACACCTACCAACAAACACATGTACACACATTCACACACTCACTCACACCTTCAGCCTCGTATACTCTCACACATTCTCTCCCACACACCGTCATGCACACTCCCACACTTACTCACAAGTACCCACATATACACTCACACACTGACTCAAAAACACACCACCAAACACAAACTCTCACAACACATACACACAGAAAATCACACAGGCTGACTCACAATCACACTCACAGACATAAACACTCACCTAGGTGCACACTCATACAATCAGTCATACAGAAACACACACCTGCATGCACACATTCACTCACACACATTCACAAATTCACACTCTTACACAAGTACACAGACACATGCACAAACACACATACACACACTCTCATTGACCCATACAAACACATATAGATATACATAAACAGTAACACAAACGTGAACACAAACAAGCAAACACACACACATGCCCCTACTTTCACATTCACACACCCAGCCAAAAACACCCTCACACAGACACACACATACATTCTCACTCCCACGTGAATACCCAGATGTCAACACATTAACGTAAAAGAACACACACCCACTCAAACTCACCTTCCAATACACATGTACACACAGACGCACTCACACCTTCACACTCACTCAAAAATAGACGCACACAAATAAACACACAAATACACACAGTCAGACACACACACACTCACCCACACTGGAACACACACACTTACATTCACAGACTCACACACTTACTCAAACTCACACACACACATGCACACAGACGCACACACACACACACACACACACATACACAATCTGACACCACAATCCCCCAAATTTCAGCTTTCTACATTAGGTTGGAAAACAGTCTTTGACACACCTTTTCCAGTTTCATTTTCCCTCCGTTGGCAATTTTTTTGAACGTGGTGGCCTACAACTGCTCGCCTGCTAATCTCAGCATCCCATTGCTGGAATGAAAGGTGTGGAACAGATCCAGCTTATTTTTCATGGTGAGATTTGATTTCTAGGCTAGTCTCCACAAACAATGCTGGTAAACACAGCATTCCTAATGCCTAAGAAGCAAGGCATGGGCCACCAATGCTTGGGTTAACTTAGTCATTTATCAACTGCACCCAAAAACTCACTCACACTCATACACATACAAACACACATAGATATACACAAACAGCGCCCACACACATACACACGCTCCAAGACACACTCGCACTCACACTCACCCACACATGCACTCACACACACAGTTTCAAACACTCACCTACATAGACACACTCACACACACACATGCAGTCACACACACTCACAAACATCAACAATCATACACGTGTACACACATTCACACACGTACTCACACCATCCCCCTCACACTCACACCTACACACTCCCACACACTATCATACACACTTACACACGCTCACATCATGTAAACACATATATACTCACTAAGAAAAACTCACAACCATAAACCTCACATATATAACCACTCACATACTCAAACCTACAGAAACACACACCCTCATGCACACTCTCACTCCTGCACATATTCAAAAATTCACACACGTACCCATGTACACGGACACCTACGCCACCCACCTGCACATACATACATACACCCTCATACACACATACAAACACAAAAACACCAATAGATATATTCAAACACTCACATCCACACACCGGAACAGACGAACAAGCCATCACACACACATACACCTGCAGTCACATTCACAAACACCTAAAAACACCCTCACACATACAAACACACTTGAGTACTCACATACACGTGAATACACACAAGCAAGCACACTAACATACGAAGACACACTCAGTCTCCTACTCGTCCACATAACCCCTCTACATCAATCACACACCTGAACACGCTAACACAATCTCTTGGACACCAATTCCCACACCTGCACCCAAATGAGCATTCACACGCCAATCCAAACACACTCAGTCACACACACCTGCACATACTCACACACCTGCACACTACAACACACACAGTCACCCACAATCACATTCACTCCTACTTTCACACACACAAAGTAGAAAATCCCTTTCAAATGCACATGCACACACAAATGCACTCCAATATTCACTCTCACACTCAAAAGTAGGCTCAAAATCAGACACACACAAATACACACTCACAAACATACACACTTGCACACAAAAACACACATGCAGAGATGCCAGCTCTCATTCACACATAATCACCTTCACAATAAAACACTCACACACTCTCCCTCACACACACACATGTACATGCACACAGGCATAGCAAACACACCTGAGTACACCCAACTAACACAAACATACAAAGATACACTCACTGTCATACTCACCAACGAGAAGTCAACACACTCACACACATAGACATCCTGAGACTTACACACCCGCAACAAATATCCACTCACACTCAGACCTAAACCCAATGACACTCACTCACACACACTCACAAATGCACACACAGAGACATGCACACAGACACATGCCCAAACACATATTCTCTCATACACACGAACACTCAAACACACATAGATATACACGAAGTTTAACACACACATGTGAAGACACAAACAAATAACACACACACATGCCCCTACTTTCCCATCCACACACCTACCAAAAAACACCCTCACACATAAACACACATACATTCTCACTCCCACGTGAATACCCAGATGTCAACACATTAATGTAAAAGAACACACACCCACTCAAACTCACACTCAAATACACATGTACACACAAACGCACTCACATGTTCACACTCACTCAAAAATAGTCTCACACAAATAAACACACAAATACACACACTCACACTCACACACTCACCCACACTTGAACACACACACTTACATTCACAGACTCACACACTTACTCAAACTCACACCAACGCATGCGCACACACACACACACATATGCAGTCTGACACCACAAACCCCGAAATTTCAGCTTTCTACATTTGCTCGGAAAACAGTCTTTGACCACCTTGCCCAGTTTCATTTTTCCTCCGTTGGCAATTTTTTTGAACGTGGTGGCCTACAACTGCTCGCCTGCAAATCTCAGCATCCCATTGCGGGAATGAAAGGTGTGGGACAGATCCATGTTATTTTATATGGTGAGATTTGATTTCTAGGCTAGTCTCCACAAACAATGCTGCTAAAGTCAGCATTCCTAATGCCTAAGAAGCAAGGCATGGGCCACCAATGCTTGGGTTAACTTACTCATTTATCAACTGCACCCAAAAACTCACTCACACTCATACACATACAAACACACGCAAACACACATAGATATACACAAACAGCCGCCACACACATACACACGCTCCAAGACTCACTCGCACTCACACTCACCCACACATGCACTCACACACACAGTCTCAAACACTCACCTACATAGACACACTCACACACACACATGCAGTCACACACACTCACAAACATCAACAATCATACATGGGTACACACATTCACACACGTACTCACACCATCCCCCTCACACTCACACCTACACACTCCCACACACTATCATACACACTTACACACGCTCACATCATGTAAACACATATATACTCACTAAGAAAAACTCACAACCATAAACCTCACATATATAACCACTCACATACTCAAACCTACAGAAACACACACCCTCATGCACACTCTCACTCCTGCACATATTCAAAAATTCACACACGTACCCATGTACACGGACACCTACGCCACCCACCTGCACATACATACATACACCCTCATACACACATACAAACACAAAAATACAAATAGATATATACAAACACTCACATCCACACACCAGAACAGACGAACAAGCCATCACACACACATACACCTGCAGTCACATTCACAAACTCCTAAAAACACCCTCACACATACAAACACACTCGTGTACTCACATACACGTGAATACACACAAGCAAGAACTCTAACATACGAAGACATACTCAGTCTCCTACTCGTCCACATAACCCCTCCACATCAATCACACACCTGAACACATTAACACAATCTCTTGGACACAAATTCCCACACCTGCACCCAAATGAGCATTCACACGCCAATCCAAACACACTCAGTCACACACACCTGCACATACTCACACACCTGCACACTACAACACACACAGTCACCCACAATCACATTCACTCCTACTTTCACACACACTAAGAAGAAAATCCCTTTCAAATACACATGGACACACAAATGCGCTCCCATATTCACACTCACACTCCAAAATAGACTCACACACAAACACACACACAAAGTCACACTCACAAACCTACAGAACCACAAACTAAAACACACATACACAGATGCCAGCTCTCACTCACACATGATCACACACAAAAAAAACCACTCACACTCTCACCCTCACACACACACACATGTACATCCACACAGGCATACCAAACACACCTGAATACACTCAACTAACACAAACAAACGAAGACACAGACTCACTGTTATACTCACAAAAATAATCTCAGCACACTCACAGACACACACTCACACACCTGCACCGAACACCCACTCACACTCTGACCCAAACACACTTTCACTCACCACACACACCTGCACATTCTCACACACACTCACACACAACACAGAAAAACATACTTACACACATATGCCCATACACATGCAAACTGTCTCACACAGAGACACAAAAATACACAATCATACACAAATTCAAATACACAGGCTCACAACCACAAACAAGCACACACACTCATTTACACACAAACTCACAGAATCATCCAATTACAATTAAACCCTCACTTACAGAAACACACACTTACACACAACTCACACACTCACACACATTTTCACACTCACACACATGTACACACCTACAACTTTCCCACTCTCACTCACAGAAACACACACACAAAATCAGTCAGACAAACAAACACCTACCAACAAACACATGTACACACATTCACACACTCACTCACACCTTCAGCCTCGTATACTCTCACACATTCTCTCCCACACACCGTCATGCACACTCCCACACTTACTCACAAGTACCCACATATACACTCACACACTGACTCAAAAACACACCACCAAACACAAACTCTCACAACACATACACACAGAAACTCACACAGGCTGACTCACAATCACACTCACAGACATAAACATTCACCTAGGTGCACACTCATACAGTCATACAGAAACACACACCTGCATGAACACATTCACTCACACACATTCACAATTTCACACTCTTACACAAGTACACAGACACATGCACAAACACACATACACACACTCTCATTGACCCATACAAACACATATAGATATACATAAACAGTAACACAAACGTGAACACAAACAAGCAAACACACACACATGCCCCTACTTTCACATTCACACACCCAGCCAAAAACACCCTCACACAGACACACACATACATTCTCACTCCCACGTGAATACCCAGATGTCAACACATTAACGTAAAAGAACACACACCCACTCAAACTCACCTTCCAATACACATGTACACACAGACGCACTCACACCTTCACACTCACTCAAAAATAGACACACACAAATAAACACACAAATACACACAGTCAGACACACTCACACACTCACCCACACTGGAACACACACACTTACATTCACAGACTCACACACTTACTCAAACTCACACACACATGCACACAGACGCACACACACACACACACACACACATACACAATCTGACACCACAATCCCCCAAATTTCAGCTTTCTACATTTGGTTGGAAAACAGTCTTTGACACACCTTTTCCAGTTTCATTTTCCCTCCGTTGGCAATTTTTTTGAACGTGGTGGCCTACAACTGCTCGCCTGCTAATCTCAGCATCCCATTGCTGGAATGAAAGGTGTGGAACAGATCCAGATTATTTTTCATGGTGAGATTTGATTTCTAGGCTAGTCTCCACAAACAATGCTGGTAAACACAGCATTCCTAATGCCTAAGAAGCAAGGCATGGGCCACCAATGCTTGGGTTAACTTACTCATTTATCAACTGCACGCAAAAACTCACTCACACTCATACACATACAAACACACATAGATATACACAAACAGCGCCCACACACATACACACGCTCCAAGACACACACGCACTCACACTCACCCACACATGCACTCACACACACAGTCTCAAACACTCACCTACATAGACACACTCACACACACACATGCAGTCACACACACTCACAAACATCAACAATCATACACGTGTACACACATTCACACACGTACTCACACCATCCCCCTCACACTCACACCTACACACTCCCACACACTATCATACACACTTACACATGCTCACATCGCTCACATCACTCACCACACACACCTGCACATTCTCACACACACTCACACACAACACAGATAAACATACTTACACACATATGCCCATACACATGCAAACTGTCTCACACAGAGACACAAAAATACACAATCATACACAAATTCAAATGCACAGGCTCACAACCACAAACAAGCACACACACTCATTTACACAGAAACTCACAGAATCATCCAATTACAATTAAACCCTCACTTACAGAAACACACACTTACACACAACTCACACACTCACACACATTTTCACACTCACACACATGTACACACCTACAACTTTCCCACTCTCACTCACAGAAACACACACACAAAATCAGTCAGACAAACAAACACCTACCAACAAACACATGTACACACATTCACACACTCACTCACACCTTCAGCCTCGTATACTCTCACACATTCTCTCCCACACACCGTCATGCACACTCCCACACTTACTCACAAGTACCCACATATACACTCACACACTGACTCAAAAACACACCACCAAACACAAACTCTCACAACACATACACACAGAAACTCACACAGGCTGACTCACAATCACACTCACAGACATAAACACTCACCTAGGTGCACACTCATACAATCAGTCATACAGAAACACACACCTGCATGCACACATTCACTCACACACATTCACAATTTCACACTCTTACACAAGTACACAGACACATGCACAAACACACATACACACACTCTCATTGACCCATACAAACACATATAGATATACATAAACAGTAACACAAACGTGAACACAAACAAGCAAACACACACACATGCCCCTACTTTCACATTCACACACCCAGCCAAAAACACCCTCACACAGACACACACATACATTCTCACTCCCACGTGAATACCCAGATGTCAACACATTAACGTAAAAGAACACACACCCACTCAAACTCACCTTCCAATACACATGTACACACAGACGCACTCACACCTTCACACTCACTCAAAAATAGACGCACACAAATAAACACACAAATACACACAGTCAGACACACACACACTCACCCACACTGGAACACACACACTTACATTCACAGACTCACACACTTACTCAAACTCACACACACACATGCACACAGACGCACACACACACACACACACACATACACAATCTGACACCACAATCCCCCAAATTTCAGCTTTCTACATTAGGTTGGAAAACAGTCTTTGACACACCTTTTCCAGTTTCATTTTCCCTCCGTTGGCAATTTTTTTGAACGTGGTGGCCTACAACTGCTCGCCTGCTAATCTCAGCATCCCATTGCTGGAATGAAATGTGTGGGACAGATCCAGGTTATTTTTCATGGTGAGATTTGATTTCTAGGCTAGTCTCCACAAACAATGCTGGTAAACACAGCATTCCTAATGCCTAAGAAGCAAGGCATGGGCCACCAATGCTTGGGTTAACTTACTCATTTATCAACTGCACCCAAAAACTCACTCACACTCATACACATACAAACACACATAGATATACACAAACAGCGCCCACACACATACACACGCTCCAAGACACACTCGCACTCACACTCACCCACACATGCACTCACACACACAGTCTCAAACACTCACCTACATAGACACACTCACACACACACATGCAGTCACACACACTCACAAACATCAACAATCATACACGTGTACACACATTCACACACGTACTCACACCATCCCCCTCACACTCACACCTACACACTCCCACACACTATCATACGCACTTACACACGCTCACATCATGTAAACACATATATACTCACTAAGAAAAACTCACAACCATAAACCTCACATATATAACCACTCACATACTCAAACCTACAGAAACACACACCCTCATGCACACTCTCACTCCTGCACATATTCAAAAATTCACACACGTACCCATGTACACAGACACCTACGCCACCCACCTGCACATACATACATACACCCTCATACACACATACAAACACAGAAACACCAATAGATATATTCAAACACTCACATCCACACACCGGAACAGACGAACAAGCCATCACACACACATACACCTGCAGTCACATTCACAAACACCTAAAAACACCCTCACACATACAAACACACTCGTGTACTCACATACACGTGAATACACACAAGCAAGAACACTAACATACGAAGACACACTCAGTCTCCTACTCGTCCACATAACCCCTCTACATCAATCACACACCTGAACACGCTAACACAATCTCTTGGACACCAATTCCCACACCTGCACCCAAATGAGCATTCACACGCCAATCCAAACATACTCAGTCACACACACCTGCACATACTCACACACCTGCACACTACAACACACACAGTCACCCACAATCACATTCACTCCTACTTTCACACACACAAAGAAGAAAATCCCTTTCAAATGCACATGCACACACAAATGCACTCCAATATTCACTCTCACACTCAAAAGTAGGCTCAAAATCAGACACACACAAATACACACTCACAAACATACACACTTGCACACAAAAACACACATGCAGAGATGCCAGCTCTCATTCACACATAATCACCTTCACAATAAAACACTCACACACTCTCCCTCACACACACACATGTACATGCACACAGGCATAGCAAACACACCTGAGTACACCCAACTAACACAAACATACAAAGATACACTCACTGTCATACTCACCAACGAGAAGTCAACACACTCACACACATAGACACCTTGAGACTTACACACCCGCAACAAATATCCACTCACACTCAGACCTAAACCCAATGACACTCACTCACACACACATGCACATTCTCACACACTCTCACACACTCACACACAACACACAAATACACATACTTACACACATATTCCCATACACATGCAAACTATTTCCCACAGGGACACAAAAATACACAATCAGGCCCAAATTCAAATACACAGGCACACACCCACAAACAAGCAAACAAACTCATACACAGGCACACACTGACAGAATCACTCAATGACAATTACACACTCACCTACAGTTACACTCACAAACTTACACACAACTCACAGCTTCAGCCTGACATACACGGACACATACTCTCCCAAACACTGTCATACACACTCCCGCACACACTCACAACACGTACCCATATATACACTCACACAGACACACAATCATACCCCCACACACATTCACAACATGTTCACCCAGACACACTGACTGACACACAATCACACACTCCTGAAATCTCACATATATGCACACTTATACCTTCACTCCTACAGAAACACTCACCCGCATGCACACACTCATTCACACACACTCACAAATGCACACACAGAGACATGCACACAGACACATGCCCAAACACATATTCTCTCATACACACGAACACTCAAACACACATAGATATACACGAAGTTTAACACACACATGTGAAGACACAAACAAATAACACACACACATGCCCCTACTTTCCCATCCACACACCTACCAAAAAACACCCTCACACATAAACACACATACATTCTCACTCCCACGTGAATACCCAGATGTCAACACATTAATGTAAAAGAACACACACCCACTTAAACTCACACTCAAATACACATGTACACACAAACGCACTCACATGTTCACACTCACTCAAAAATAGTCTCACACAAATAAACACACAAATACACACACTCACACTCACACACTCACCCACACTTGAACACACACACTTACATTCACAGACTCACACACTTACTCAAACTCACACCAACGCATGCGCACACACACACACACATATGCAGTCTGACACCACAAACCCCGAAATTTCAGCTTTCTACATTTGCTCGGAAAACAGTCTTTGACCACCTTGCCCAGTTTCATTTTTTCTCCGTTGGCAATTTTTTTGAACGTGGTGGCCTACAACTGCTCGCCTGCAAATCTCAGCATCCCATTGCGGGAATGAAAGGTGTGGGACAGATCCATGTTATTTTATATGGTGAGATTTGATTTCTAGGCTAGTCTCCACAAACAATGCTGCTAAAGTCAGCATTCCTAATGCCTAAGAAGCAAGGCATGGGCCACCAATGCTTGGGTTAACTTACTCATTTATCAACTGCACCCAAAAACTCACTCACACTCATACACATACAAACACACGCAAACACACATAGATATACACAAACAGCCGCCACACACATACACACGCTCCAAGACTCACTCGCACTCACACTCACCCACACATGCACTCACACACACAGTCTCAAACACTCACCTACATAGACACACTCACACACACACATGCAGTCACACACACTCACAAACATCAACAATCATACATGGGTACACACATTCACACACGTACTCACACCATCCCCCTCACACTCACACCTACACACTCCCACACACTATCATACACACTTACCCACGCTCACATCATGTAAACACATATATACTCACTAAGAAAAACTCACACCCATAAACCTCACATATATAACCACTCACATACTCAAACCTACAGAAACACACACCCTCATGCACACTCTCACTCCTGCACATATTCAAAAATTCACACTCGTTCCCATGTATACGGACACCTACGCCACCCACCTGCACATACATACATACACCCTCATACACACATACAAACACAAAAATACAAATAGATATATACAAACACTCACATCCACACACCAGAACAGACGAACAAGCCATCACACACACATACACCTGCAGTCACATTCACAAACTCCTAAAAACACCCTCACACATACAAACACACTCGTGTACTCACATACACATGAATACACCCAAGTAAGAACACTAACATACGAAGACACACTCAGTCTCCTACTCGTCCACATAACCCCTCTACATCAATCACACACCTGAACACATTAACACAATCTCTTGGACACAAATTCCCACACCTGCACCCAAATGAGCATTCACACGCCAATCCAAACACACTCAGTCAAACACACCTGCACATACTCACACACCTGCACACTACAACACACACAGTCACCCACAATCACATTCACTCCTACTTTCACACACACTAAGAAGAAAATCCCTTTCAAATACACATGGACACACAAATGCACTCCCATATTCACACTCACACTCCAAAATAGACTCACACACAAACACACACACAAAGTCAAACTCGCAAACTTACAGAACCACAAACAAAAACACACATACACAGATGCCAGCTCTCACTCACACATGATCACACACAAAAAAAACCACTCACACTCTCACCCTCACACACACACACACATGTACATCCACACAGGCGTATCAAACACACCTGAATACACTCAACTAACACAAACAAACGAAGACACAGACTCACTGTTATACTCACAAAAATAATCTCAGCACACTCACAGACACACACTCACACACCTGCACCGAACACTCACTCACACTCTGACCCAAACACACTTTCACTCACCACACACACCTGCACATTCTCACACACACTCACACACAACACAGATAAACATACTTACACACATATGCCCATACACATGCAAACTGTCTCACACAGAGACACAAAAATACACAATCATACACAAATTCAAATGCACAGGCTCACAACCACAAACAAGCACACACACTCATTTACACACAAACTCACAGAATCATCCAATTACAATTAAACCCTCACTTACAGAAACACACACTTACACACAACTCACACACTCACACACATTTTCACACTCACACACATGTACACACCTACAACTTTCCCACTCTCACTCACAGAAACACACACACAAAATCAGTCAGACAAACAAACACCTACCAACAAACACATGTACACACATTCACACACTCACTCACACCTTCAGCCTCGTATACTCTCACACATTCTCTCCCACACACCGTCATGCACACTCCCACACTTACTCACAAGTACCCACATATACACTCACACACTGACTCAAAAACACACCACCAAACACAAACTCTCACAACACATACACACAGAAACTCACACAGGCTGACTCACAATCACACTCACAGACATAAACACTCACCTAGGTGCACACTCATACAATCAGTCATACAGAAACACACACCTGCATGCACACATTCACTCACACACATTCACAATTTCACACTCTTACACAAGTACACAGACACATGCACAAACACACATACACACACTCTCATTGACCCATACAAACACATATAGATATACATAAACAGTAACACAAACGTGAACACAAACAAGCAAACACACACACATGCCCCTACTTTCACATTCACACACCCAGCCAAAAACACCCTCACACAGACACACACATACATTCTCACTCCCACGTGAATACCCAGATGTCAACACATTAACGTAAAAGAACACACACCCACTCAAACTCACCTTCCAATACACATGTACACACAGACGCACTCACACCTTCACACTCACTCAAAAATAGACGCACACAAATAAACACACAAATACACACAGTCAGACACACACACACTCACCCACACTGGAACACACACACTTACATTCACAGACTCACACACTTACTCAAACTCACACACACACATGCACACAGACGCACACACACACACACACACATACACAATCTGACACCACAATCCCCCAAATTTCAGCTTTCTACATTAGGTTGGAAAACAGTCTTTGACACACCTTTTCCAGTTTCATTTTCCCTCCGTTGGCAATTTTTTTGAACGTGGTGGCCTACAACTGCTCGCCTGCTAATCTCAGCATCCCATTGCTGGAATGAAAGGTGTGGAACAGATCCAGCTTATTTTTCATGGTGAGATTTGATTTCTAGGCTAGTCTCCACAAACAATGCTGGTAAACACAGCATTCCTAATGCCTAAGAAGCAAGGCATGGGCCACCAATGCTTGGGTTAACTTAGTCATTTATCAACTGCACCCAAAAACTCACTCACACTCATACACATACAAACACACATAGATATACACAAACAGCGCCCACACACATACACACGCTCCAAGACACACTCGCACTCACACTCACCCACACATGCACTCACACACACAGTCTCAAACACTCACCTACATAGACACACTCACACACACACATGCAGTCACACACACTCACAAACATCAACAATCATACACGTGTACACACATTCACACACGTACTCACACCATCCCCCTCACACTCACACCTACACACTCCCACACACTATCATACACACTTACACACGCTCACATCATGTAAACACATATATACTCACTAAGAAAAACTCACAACCATAAACCTCACATATATAACCACTCACATACTCAAACCTACAGAAACACACACCCTCATGCACACTCTCACTCCTGCACATATTCAAAAATTCACACACGTACCCATGTACACGGACACCTACGCCACCCACCTGCACATACATACATACACCCTCATACACACATACAAACACAAAAACACCAATAGATATATTCAAACACTCACATCCACACACCGGAACAGACGAACAAGCCATCACACACACATACACCTGCAGTCACATTCACAAACACCTAAAAACACCCTCACACATACAAACACACTCGTGTACTCACATACACGTGAATACACACAAGCAAGCACACTAACATACGAAGACACACTCAGTCTCCTACTCGTCCACATAACCCCTCTACATCAATCACACACCTGAACACGCTAACACAATCTCTTGGACACCAATTCCCACACCTGCACCCAAATGAGCATTCACACGCCAATCCAAACACACTCAGTCACACACACCTGCACATACTCACACACCTGCACACTACAACACACACAGTCACCCACAATCACATTCACTCCTACTTTCACACACACAAAGTAGAAAATCCCTTTCAAATGCACATGCACACACAAATGCACTCCAATATTCACTCTCACACTCAAAAGTAGGCTCAAAATCAGACACACACAAATACACACTCACAAACATACACACTTGCACACAAAAACACACATGCAGAGATGCCAGCTCTCATTCACACATAATCACCTTCACAATAAAACACTCACACACTCTCCCTCACACACACACATGTACATGCACACAGGCATAGCAAACACACCTGAGTACACCCAACTAACACAAACATACAAAGATACACTCACTGTCATACTCACCAACGAGAAGTCAACACACTCACACACATAGACACCCTGAGACTTACACACCGGCAACAAATATCCACTCACACTCAGACCTAAACCCAATGACACTCACTCACACACACATGCACATTCTCACACACTCTCACACACTCACACACAACACACAAATACACATACTTACACACATATTCCCATACACATGCAAACTATTTCCCACAGGGACACAAAAATACACAATCAGGCCCAAATTCAAATACACAGGCACACACCCACAAACAAGCAAACACACTCATACACAGGCACACACTGACAGAATCACTCAATGACAATTACACACTCACCTATAGTTACACTCACAAACTTACACACAACTCAGAGCTTCAGCCTGACATACACTGACACATACTCTCCCAAACACTGTCATACACACTCCCACACACACTCACAACACGTACCCATATATACACTCACACAGACACACAATCATACCCCCACACACACTCACAACACGTTCACCCAGACACACTGACTGACACACAATCACACACTCCTGAAATCTCACATATATGCACACTTATACCTTCACTCCTACAGAAACACTCACCCGCATGCACACACTCACTCACACACACTCACAAATGCACACACAGAGACATGCACACAGACACATGCCCAAACACATATTCTCTCATACACACGAACACTCAAACACACATAGATATACACGAAGTTTAACACACACATGTGAAGACACCAACAAATAACACACACACATGCCCCTACTTTCACATCCACACACCTACCAAAAAACACCCTCACACATAAACACACATACATTCTCACTCCCACGTGAATACCCAGATGTCAACACATTAATGTAAAAGAACACACACCCACTCAAACTCACACTCAAATACACATGTACACACAAACGCACTCACACGTTCACACTCACTCAAAAATAGTCTCACACAAATAAACACACAAATACACACACTCACACTCACACACTCACCCACACTTGAACACACACACTTACATTCACAGACTCACACACTTACTCAAACTCACACCAACGCATGCGTACACACACACACACACATATGCAGTCTGACACCACAAACCCCGAAATTTCAGCTTTCTACATGTGCTCGGAAAACAGTCTTTGACGACCTTGCCCAATTTCATTTTTCCTCCGTTGGCAATTTTTTTGAACGTGGTGGCCTACAACTGCTCGCCTGCAAATCTCAGCATCCCATTGCGGGAATGAAAGGTGTGGGACAGATCCAGGTTATTTTTCATGGTGAGATTTGATTTCTAGGCTAGTCTCCACAAACAATGCTGCTAAAGTCAGCATTACTGATGCCTAAGAAGCAAGGCATGGGCCACCAATGCTTGGGTTAACTTACTCATTTATCAACTGCACCCAAAAAGTCACTCACACTCATACACATACAAACACACGCAAACACACATAGATATACACAAACAGCCGCCACACACATACACACGCTCCAAGACTCACTCGCACTCACACTCACCCACACATGCACTCACACACACAGTCTCAAACACTCACCTACATAGACACACTCACACACACACATGCAGTCACACACACTCACAAACATCAATAATCATACATGGGTACACACATTCACACACGTACTCACACCATCCCCCTCACACTCACACCTACACACTCCCACACACTATCATACACACTTACCCACGCTCACATCATGTAAACACATATATACTCACTAAGAAAAACTCACACCCATAAACCTCACATATATAACCACTCACATACTCAAACCTACAGAAACACACACCCTCATGCACACTCTCACTCCTGCACATATTCAAAAATTCACACACGTTCCCATGTACACAGACACCTACGCCACCCACCTGCACATACATACATACACCCTCATACACACATACAAACACAAAAATACAAATAGATATATACAAACACTCACATCCACACACCAGAACAGACGAACAAGCCATCACACACACATACACCTGCAGTCACATTCACAAACTCCTAAAAACACCCTCACACATACAAACACACTCGTGTACTCACATACACATGAATACACCCAAGTAAGAACACTAACATACGAAGACACACTCAGTCTCCTACTCGTCCACATAACCCCTCCACATCAATCACACACCTGAACACATTAACACAATCTCTTGGACACAAATTCCCACACCTGCACCCAAATGAGCATTCACACGCCAATCCAAACACACTCAGTCAAACACACCTGCACATACTCACACACCTGCACACTACAACACACACAGTCACCCACAATCACATTCACTCCTACTTTCACACACACTAAGAAGAAAATCCCTTTCAAATACACATGGACACACAAATGCGCTCCCATATTCACACTCACACTCCAAAATAGACTCACACACAAACACACACACAAAGTCACACTCACAAACCTACAGAACCACAAACTAAAACACACATACACAGATGCCAGCTCTCACTCACACATGATCACACACAAAA
This sequence comes from Castor canadensis, assembly GCF_047511655.1. NCBI lineage: Eukaryota > Metazoa > Chordata > Mammalia > Rodentia > Castoridae > Castor > Castor canadensis. The sequence continues at coordinate 75,451 of NW_027395395.1, forward strand.
AAAACCACTCACACTCTCACCCTCACACACACACACATGTACATCCACACAGGCATACCAAACACACCTGAATACACTCAACTAACACAAACAAACGAAGACACAGACTCACTGTTATACTCACAAAAATAATCTCAGCACACTCACAGACACACACTCACACACCTGCACCAAACACCCACTCACACTCTGACCCAAACACACTTTCACTCACCACACACACCTGCACATTCTCACACACACTCACACACAACACAGATAAACATACTTACACACATATGCCCATACACATGCAAACTGTCTCACACAGAGACACAAAAATACACAATCATACACAAATTCAAATACACAGGCTCACAACCACAAACAAGCACACACACTCATTTACACACAAACTCACAGAATCATCCAATTACAATTAAACCCTCACTTACAGAAACACACACTTACACACAACTCACACACTCACACACATTTTCACACTCACACACATGTACACACCTACAACTTTCCCACTCTCACTCACAGAAACACACACACAAAATCAGTCAGACAAACAAACACCTACCAACAAACACATGTACACACATTCACACACTCACTCACACCTTCAGCCTCGTATACTCTCACACATTCTCTCCCACACACCGTCATGCACACTCCCACACTTACTCACAAGTACCCACATATACACTCACACACTGACTCAAAAACACACCACCAAACACAAACTCTCACAACACATACACACAGAAACTCACACAGGCTGACTCACAATCACACTCACAGACATAAACATTCACCTAGGTGCACACTCATACAATCAGTCATACAGAAACACACACCTGCATGCACACATTCACTCACACACATTCACAATTTCACACTCTTACACAAGTACACAGACACATGCACAAACACACATACACACACTCTCATTGACCCATACAAACACATATAGATATACATAAACAGTAACACAAACGTGAACACAAACAAGCAAACACACACACATGCCCCTACTTTCACATTCACACACCCAGCCAAAAACACCCTCACACAGACACACACATACATTCTCACTCCCACGTGAATACCCAGATGTCAACACATTAACGTAAAAGAACAC